>NC_133776.1:103097363-103279655 GCF_003597395.2 Chelonoidis abingdonii
GAACGTGCACGCAGCGCGCGCACACCTAACTGGAATGGATATGAGCAACACATCTCGAACAACAACAGTTACAAAGGTGAGTAACCGTCTTTTCTGTGACGCAAATGTCAGGATGAGCGGTAAATACGAATACAGATAGGAACCCACTTACTTGTACAACCTGATGGTAGAAAGATTCTAGGTGCTCAGATCCTATTTAAATAGGTGGGAGTTCTGAGCCTTCCCTACAAAAGCAAATTGACCCTTTGCTGACAATGGATGCCAGTGTGGAGTGGTGAATATAGCATAGTTGCAGGCATAGAGATGAAGAGACTGGTTTTGGTACTCTCAGAGAGCATGGCTGTAGAGCTGGGTCAATAATGGATTTACTGGCAATTTTGAAAAAAGTCAAAAAACTGTTTTAGGTTAGAGTGAAAATGAAAATTTTCAAAGAATTCAAAAGTAAATATTTGTTTAGAGTTGAATAAAAAGTTTTGTTTAGATTGTGAGCAATTTTTTGAATTTTAAAAATATAATTAAAGGAAGAGTCTGAATGAAAAGTCTGTTTCAAACCAAAAAAATAAAACCCCTTTCCCCCACTAAAAAACAATTTGGCAAAATCAACACCAATTCATAAATGTTTGTGTCATCAATCTTGCATTTATTGCCAGAAAAGTCAGGGCACGGTGAGAACTACAACATACTACCTATCTGCTGTACCTGATTTCAAAGAGCTCCTCCTGGAGTAGGTTACTAGGGGCTTAGTGTACTTTCTGTGGGGCACTGGTAAGACAAAGGAATTACTCTGGATTTACACTGAGGGAACTGAGCTCAGAATCTGACCCATTTGGGCCATCTAGCACAATGCTTCTTTCTGTGATGCCCTGTGTCCTCCAACTGCAGTTCCCCATCTACTTTTGCTTCTACCCTCCTCTTCCCCATCTCTCTCTCTTGCAGCTTCCTGTCCCTTCACTATCTTAAGTTACCTGAAAGTGGGTCTCGGGGGGCATCTAGTGGGTTGCCCTCCTCCCTCCCATATCAAAATAGCATACAATATTTGTTTGTTGGCTGATTTTTAAAAACATATAGCAACCAATTTTTTAAAATTGGGCCTCTAAACTAACCCAATTTTCTCCTCTGTGTTTAACCAAGGAACTTTGCAGAAGAGTTTCATTATGGTAAAACTGGTAAAGATGTTTTGTTGCTATTAAATGCACAAAAGATTCAAAGCCAACCATTATCTACATCTAATAAGTAAGACAAACATGAAGATCAGTTTTGTATATATGATGTCTTGGGCTATTCATTCTATACAATGCAAAATGTGGAACCTTCATTAATGAAAACTAATATTCTTAGCTAGCACTTAACCTGAAAACAGCAGATAATGCATTAATACAGGGGTAGGCGGCACACAAGCTGATTTTCAGTGGCACTCACACTGCCTGGGGTCCCGGCCACCGGTCTGGGGGGCTCTGCATTTTAATTTAATCTTAAATGAAGCTTCTTAAACGTTTTACAAACTTTATTTACATACAACAATAGTTGAGTTATATATTATAGAAAGAGACCTTCTAAGAACATTAAAATGTATTACTGGCACACAAAACCTTAAATTAGAGTGAATAAATGAAGACTCGGCACAGCACTTCTGAAAGGTTGCCGACCCCTGCATTAATATGTTGTCTCATTCATCAAAGAGAACGAGATGGTAGATTTTTAATAGGGAGTATAATAACAATGCATCACTGTTCTACGAGCCCCCTACCTGCTGTGATGCTAAGGCATGGTACTGGCTGATTTGTTTTCAATTTGAATATTGTAGAATTAAAAAACCCTCAAATTCTGGCAGCTGCATGTAAATTCAATAGCTTGGTCAGACTTACTTGCAAAAGGAGTGGAAGTAAGCAGGTGCAACTCCTGCGAACTTTTCTGGTCAAAATTCAGCAGTGAAGTAAACAGGGTTATAATATGTGGAGAAAGCACAGCAGGGGGCTGGTAGCAGAAAAAGCAACTGACTAGAAGACGTAAGATAAAGCAGACTTCCCTCCCCCCCTTAATACCTTCCTCTTCCCCAACACTCCCTGGGCCAAATTCAGCCCCAGCACAAGAGAGGGAAACTCCCACTGACTTGAACCAACCAAACAAAAAGCAACCAACATTACATCCACTTGGTTTGCAAATGCCAAATGGATGCAAGTTATACTTTGCCACTTACATACATTTTCCTATCAATTTACACAACTTTGTGTCACCACTGAATTTAATGAAATATTTTTCAAGAGTAAAATGGTAGTTATAGAAATGAAGGGAACTATTTAATCAAACAAAAATTATATATTGTGTACAGACCCTCCCCCCAGACTATTTTAATGTAAAAATTTCGACTTCAAATGTTCATTTAAAATTATACTGTATATAGTATTCTAACTTGTGGGAGACGAAATTAGTGTGCATAACATGACTAGGAAATTCTGAGAACATCTTGTTCAATCAGAAGTTACAAACACTTGGAAACACATAGCACAAACACAACTATTCATTTTAGACACCTGGTACTGTAGCTTTGTTATATTAACTTTCTTTTATAAATTAAAGATATGATCCCAAAAGTAGAGAGATCAGTTTGAAGAGCCAACTGACCTCTGATTTCATACCATGTTAATGGATGGTACAAGTTATTTTTCTGCATCTGTTAACACTATGCTACTATTGATCATAGATTACATCTGTACAATACCTTTCACCCAGAAGATTCCCAAAGTGTGATTATAGTGCATGTATATCTAATGGTATAACACCCACACACCCACTTCATTCCCTCCTCAGTTTTAACACATACACTGCTGTTTAGGCCAGGAAGCAGAAACCATCAGGAAAACAAGGGAAGGAATTTATATAGGCAAGATGTAACTAATCAAGTTGCCAGCAAGCCAAGACTTATTACTGTACTCTTGCAAAAACTGCCAGAGTTCTTCATGCCTATACATGGCTAGGATCCTAGTTATTTGGATCTGCGAAGGCTTCACCCTAAAGCATGGTATGCGGCAACTCCACAATGAGACACAGGCTCAAAACAAACTCAGAGGTTAGAGTTCCACCTACTGAATCACCCACACTTCCATATTCAGGGACTTGGGTTTTCTTATGCAGTTAAATAATGAAAGAAAAAATTAAGCCTGTTTTCAAGCACAAAAAAAAAATCCCATTTAAGTCCTTGACACACAATATAGCCATGTTTGGGTAGCAGACTGGGAGCATGTGTAATTCTGTGGGCAAATTAATGATAGGAAAGTACGGGAGGTGTCATTTGATTTGAAAAGTCTACAGGATCATAATTTCAAAAGTGTCACCCTCTACAGCATGACAGGAAGGACTTGCTATCCCCCACCCCCAGGGTCAGATTAAGGTTATGAGGGCCCTAAGTATGAATTACAAAGTCATCAAACATTCCTCTACATACATATTTACATATTATTTATTTACGTAAAATTAACAGGTTTATTCTACTCTCATGACACACAATTCTTCAAACAGATAATTCTGAGTAAGAGGTAGCACGAGGGATGCTACGCTGTCCTTCTCCTGGGCCTCCTTCCTCCTAGGTAGTGGAGTGCTTGTCTGTATGAGGATGAACACTGCAACATTCCCATCCTGCTCACCTCTTTCCACCTGGTGCGTCTACCCTCAGCTCTCCACAGTGCAAAGCCGAGCCCTGCAGGTGTTTCCTCCAAGCTATGGCCTCTATACCACATACCCTATCTCACTCTGACTGCAGCCTGGGAGGCAGCCAGCTTTTATTATGTAAAAGAAAACCACTCAGGTGTAAATGCTACTGAAGTAGAGGAAGTAGTAGTGGGAAAATTACATTGGGTAGCATTGTCTTTTAGGCTGTCTTGCTCTGGAAGCTGCCTCCCAGTGTTGCACTGGCTGAGGACAATGAATGACTGTTTTCACATTGAACCCAAATATTATTTGTGGGATGATACCCAGTTTGCATAGTTAATCTCCAGTGATTCACCACATCAGGCCATTTTGTCACCAAGCTCTTCCACAATTAGAATCATAGATAGAATCATAGGACTGGAAGGGACCTTGAGAGGTCTAGTCCAGTCGCCTGCACGCATGGCAGGACTAAGTATTATCTATTCTAGAATGTGTGATCAGCAGCTCTGACATGAGGTTTTCTAAGCATGAGTTCTGTGTGCACCAGCCCCCTACAGTTTGCATGTGTTTGTTTTAAGCTTTCTTTAAGAAAAAGGTAACAGCTAGAAGTGACACAGATCTTTAGATGGTTGCCCAGTCATAATATTGAGCACTTTTGTACTATGTTAGCTCTTCAAAATCAGTGTACAAATATTAAACAAACTTAAACTAAAGCCTTTCAGCTTTTGAATGACTAGGAGTTGACAAAACAGAGCTATTCCCTGTTGTGTTCTCTGCCTCCCTGAACAAAAAGACTTTATTGAAAATCAGCATCTTAAAAAAACCAGTAAGGATCTTTCAAAAGAACAGTCCAACCAAGGCTGCCGTAGTGACACCCTTGTTACATCAGGTCTGGTGTAATGGTAGAATGAAGGGAGAGCTTGCTGTTTCATTTGCAGGTGTAAATCAAGCAGACCTTGCTTATTTTTTCCCCTAAGTGCTCAGGGTTTAGGGGAGCAAAGTGAATGAGATTCTGCTTATACCAGGTGTGAAAAAGCAGAAGGAACCAAAATCTATTCTTGTGCAAAAATCTGTCCTCCCTAAAGTCAATAAGGCTACACAGGCGTAACTGTCAGCGGGAACTGGCCTGTGTTCTCATTCCCTTCTCAAATCACATTCCAGGCTCACCCAACATTTTCCAGTGGGGAAAGACGTTCATTTGAGTTGGGGAAGAAAAATGAGGACTAACTTCAGGTTTATTTAGCTTTAAGTTTTTGGAATGAAACTCAAAAGAAATCAAATATGAGGTACTTTTATGATGGATTGAAAGGCTAGAGAACCAGCAAATGGACAGAACCTGCTTTAGTCTATTCAGCAGTCTTTCTATCATAGCCTGCTAAGAAGTGGATTTAAAATCCTTGAGGGAGCAGGAAGGAAGAAACCTACAACATTGTATGTTGAGCTTCCCCCAGTGATTTTGCAACCCCTTAAAAGTACAAAGATGCATTGGCCTGTGGAACTAGGCTAAGCATGAGGAAAGAACTTGCTTGTCTGTGCATCCCAGTACAGAAAAATACACCAAAGAAAAACATTGGATTTTTTTAGTACAATTCAATACAGTATTGAACACAGTGCATCATACATCTGAAGCCCCTCGATGGAAGGTACTGTAAAAGTTAAAGTACTGGTATCCAGAATGGGACGGTTTCTTTTATTTTCCCTACAAATGTGTGGGAGTTCTTTCCTTATACATGGGAGGGGCAATAGTTCATGCTGGAGCTGGATAGAGTGCGTGCAGGTTCTGCGCAAGCTTCCCACCCTACTATTCTGGTACTGCCTCTTCCCTTCCCCTATCCTCTTGCCCTGCCCCCCACAGGCACTCACCAGTTGTCCAGAAACAGGACCCAGCATACACAGAAGATGATGCTGATGGGCACTAGGACCCAAGATGCAGCATTCTGGAGCTGCCTGCCAGCCTCAGCCAAGGAGAGAGTCAGAGGGAGACTCTTCCCTCCCTGACAGCTAAGCAGAGCTCCAGAGAAATCATGGGTGGGAGGAGCTGGGGGCAGGGGGGAAGGGGCAATGCCTGCTCAAATGACACTCATGGCTGGCACAGGTTCCCATAGTAACCGGATTTTTAGTGTCCAGTCATCAGTGTTAACCAGATCCCTGGCAGTGTGTTCCTACAGCCAGGGCTGGCACTTCCATTTAGGCGACCTAGGCGGTTGCCTAGGGCGCCAGGATTTGGGAGGGCAGCAGACTGCTCCGATGGACCTCCCGCAGGCGTATCTGCTGAGGGTCCGCTGGTCCCGTGGACCTCCCGCAGGCGTGCCTGCTGAGGGTCCGCTGGTCCCATGGCTCCGGTGGAGCATCCGCAGGCATGCCTGTGGCAGGTCCACCAGAGCCGCGGGACCGGCGGACTGTCTGCAGGGACGCCTGCAGGAGGTCCACCGGAGCCGCGGGACCAGCGAGCCTAGGGCGCCAAAAACCCTCGCGCCACTCCTGCCTACAGCGCGGGGCAATGCAGTCTGCCAGCCCAGTTGAGCTCCTTCCAAGCCACAGGGGGCTGCTTTGCCTTTCCTTTGCAAGCTCGTTCCCCCTCACCTGGCCCCAGCTCTGCTCCTGCCTGACCAGTAGGGCCTAAAAATAGGAGGGCCTAAGGCTACTGCCTTATTAGCTTACTGGTTAATGCAGCCCTGCCCACCCGCCGTTTCCAGCTTGAAGGCCTCTGGTTGGTGGGAATTTTGGAAGTAGAACGTCATCAGAAGTGGGTCAAGTTGGGTATCATTCCCCTTCTGCCACCAACACAATTGTACCAAACATGACAAAACTAGAACCATTATTGAGCTGTATATTTGACAAAATGTTTTCAAAAAATCAATGTTTTTTTAATTATACTTTACCACAGGCATGGGAAACATGCAGCCCTCACAAAGTTACACCGTGGCCCTTGACTGACTGTACCGTGTTACCAGTTAATGTTCAGAACATGACACCTGAATCATTTTTTTAACGTTACAGATTACTGTAAATGGACAGAGTGCATCAAGTTGATTTGCCATCATTGGAAAAAGAAACAGTTCAGTGGTATTATCATCTTTGCTTATTTTGCCAAAAGAGTTGTAATGAGGCACTGATTAAGACATCAGAATCCATCTGCAAACAGTATGCATATAGTTATATAACATACATTACATACAATCCCAAAGTAATTTATTAGAAAATCCTTGTTTTTACTTTGGTCTTGATCATTTTTAAGTATGAATGGGGAGACAAAGAGTAACAACTAGGAGCCGAATCTCTGGAGGATACCACCACTGAGGATCTGGTTACGCAACGCTTGTGGCACCTTACGTGCTCTAAGAAATGCGCACGAACTGAATATGACAAGGTTGGAGAGAAAGTACATCAAACAACAGGAAAATTGATGGGATAAGTGCCAGCTGTGGGCAAGAATTGCCTTATATTAAGTCCCAAGGTATGTGTTTAGATAAGAACATCTGCTTCTTCTGTGGTTAGCCCAAAGGCATTCATTATTCACAGTTTCAACATGTGAGACATGGCATTATGAAGCTGTTGCCATGCATGGTTCAGTGAAGTTTCTTCGTAGCTCTCATGAAGAGGCTGACACTAAAATTATCTTGCATGCCATCAATGCCACAAAGAGAGGTGCAACTGAACTCCATGTGTTTGCACAAGATTCAGATGTTTTAGTGCTCTCTGTGCAATTGAGATGGTATGCACGCCATACTCATAACTTGCTGATCAGTAATATCATGGTAAAATGCGTGTAGCACCATTAGGTGTAAAGTTATGAACATAAGCTGACATCATGACTGAAGTGTTTCCCAGCTAAGTCTGAGCAGGGGGTAACCCTGTTTCTCTAAAACAAAGGGCAAGCCGAAGCCCCAGCCAGATGCCAAGAAAGCTAATGGGACCTCATATATCCAGTGACCATTCTTTGTCAAGAAAAGGGGACATGGACAAAGAGATCTGCATCTTAGCAAAAAACAGCTGGAGGTCTCCTTCCTCCATCAGATCTCCATCTCCTGGTTCTCAGCTGAAAATGTTTTTCAAGGGGAGAGGGTACTGAAATTATAAAAAGGAGGAGCAAACACCCCAAGAGACCTCTTCCTCTCTCTCCCCCATCCATTTCACTCTTTGCACCTGAGAAGACAAAAGAAGCAGCCGTTGGCCTCTGAGGAAGGGGCCCTGACTGGAAGAGTTTGGTCAGTAACACTCTTGGAAGCATGTGGTAAGAAATTTTGCTTTGAATCTAATATAGTTTGTTAAGCTAGGCGCTAGAAAGTGTTATCTTTATTTTTCTAGTAATCATTTTGACTTTTATGTCTCATTCCTTGTACTCACTTAAAATCTCTCTCTTTCTAGTTAATAAACTTGTTTTACTGTTTTACCTAATCCACCGTGTTTATCTTAAAGTGTCTAGTGTGACAAAGTTCCTCCTCTACCTTGGTGGGTCCTGCACTTATTGGTAGATTTGCTCACCTCAGTGATCTTCCCCACAGTCTGGATCAACTCCTCCTGTGTCTGATCAGGAGTTGGGAGGTTTGGGGGGAACCCGGGCCCACCCTCTACTCTGGCTCAGCCCCAGGGCCCTGTGGATTGCAGCTTGTCTATAGTGCCTCTTGCTCAACAAGGCTGGACTGACAGCCTACAACTCCTGGGTATTCTCCCCCATGGCCTCCTTTCCTAAACCCTTCTTTATCTTCACCCAGATGCCTTCCTCCTGGGTCTGTAGCTTGTATCCTTAGTCCTCAGCATCACACATTCTCACTCCAGCTCCTTTTTGCTCCAGCTCCTCCTACGCCGATCTTCCTCTCGTCTTGCTTCCTCTCCATCTGGCTGGAGTGAGCTTGCCCTTTTTTAACCCATGTGGCCCCTGATTAGCCTGCCTTGCTTGGCTGACAGGTGATCTATATCAGCCGTCTGCTGTTGTATCCTCTATTTATGCGTTAGTCTGTTATTACATTTGTCAGTGTTTTTTTTCTGTATATCCTTTTCTATCTTTATTATCTTCCTGCGTGTATGTTTTGTCTATTCCTGTATTTTTTTTCTAATTGATACTCAGTGCTCTTTGTTTCTTTTGTATTTTCTTTCCCTACTTAAATGGTTTCTAGCAGTATTTCCTGAATTACTCTAGTGCAGCCCCTGCTCTGGTCACTCAGGGAACAGAAAACTACTCATCCAGTGACCAGTATATTTGCCCTCTACCAGACTCCTGCACCCCACTGGCCTGGGTCTGTCACACTGGGTAACTATTTAAGATAATAAACTAGTGTATATTATTCCCTTAAAGGAATAATGGACTTAATACATTTGAACTGTCCAGGAGAGGGCTGGATGGCACAGGACATACATTTATGGGGGGAAATCTGCGATTGGGAATATGATGGGGTCACGCTGCAGAAGTAACCCAAGTGTGGTGGAAGTCTGCAGTCACACACAGACACACACAGGGTGGCTGGAAGGCTGTGAGCAGCCCAGGTGGGAGCTACAGCAGCAAGACACTGGAAGGCACCGAACGTTACAGGGCAATGATGAGACAGCCCCTCACTGATTGAATTGCACTGTGGTATGTCACTGAGATGCTGCCCAAGACTTTCAGAAGATTCTGTTTTTGTGCCTGCTGCTGAAGAGCAGAATCGCAGGGTATCCCTCAGAGACTTGTTCTTATCACTCGGACCATTAAAAACCGCCACTCTGCCAGGTCTCTACAGCCTTTCAGAATGTGACACTACTGGAAGTTGGCTGGAAAGACCAAATTATCTTACTGAAAGGGTTTTGTTTCAGCCTCCAAAGACTCTGTCCTGGCTCTGGAGGTGCTTGGAAGAGCTGAGACAGTCACTGATGATGTCATAAGTACACTGGAGGTGTTTACATGCCAAGTTTGCCATTTGAAGACCAACGTTATGACACTTGCCAACATTACAATCAAATTCTCGTGCGCAAAGACCAGGTGCTTACCAGTATGCAAATGTTTAGCCAGCAGCCTTCCTTGTACAGAGAAGTCCAAGTGTGATATGGACGAGAATCAGCGTGACAATGGGTCTAGCAGTGATGCCTGGATAAGAAGGCTGTAAGCCAGAGGCCCAAGGGGAGTCTCTCTCCAGGCTGGGAGAGAGCAGGGCTTGGCTTTCTGCAGAAAGGGTACTGGGAGCAGGGGCAGCTCCAGGCTCCAGTACGCCAAGCGTATGCTTGGAGCAGCATGCTGCAGAGGGCACTTTGCCAGTTGCCAGGAGGGCGGCAGGCAGGCAGCCTTCGGCGGCGTGTCTGTGGAGGGTCCGCTGGTCCCGCGGCTTCGGTGGAGCCACGGGACCAGCGGACCCTCCGCCTGCCGGAAGTCCACCAGAGCTGCGGGACCGGCAACTGGCAGAGCGCCCCCCGCGGCATGCCGCTGTGCTTGGGGCGGTGAAATGTCTAGAGCTGCCCCTGACTAGGAGTGAAGCAGGGCTGGGGAGAGCCAGAGGAGCAGGGGAGTTCCAGGCTGGCAACTCCCCAGGCTGCAGGGCCTGGTCCAAGGCCCACGGAGGTACTGGGAGGCAGAGGAAGGCAGCAGGTCTGAATCCCCTTGCCTATGATGAGTGGCTTTTACACTGCAGTCTGCCCCAGGGAGCAGGGGCTTGGTGATGACTGGTAGTAGCCCAGACTGAGGCAATGTGGGGATCAGAGGTTTGGAGGTTTCCCAGAGAAGGGAGACCCTTAGAGACTGGTGGGGGTATTGCCAGGGGGCAGCCCCTGGGTAAAGGGGCACTGGGTCTGGGAGGGACACGAGGGCCAGCGGCAGCGGGACACCAGCCTGCAGAGGTGCTCCGAGGGCTGTAGAGCTAATTTCCTGAGATGACCAGCAGGAGGCGCCACAGGGGTGCTTACAGGTAGCTATATAATTGTTCTAGGTTTGCAATATTTGGTACAACTGTGTGCGTGGAAGAAAGGGTTTGCAAATGATACCCAGCTTGACCCATTTCTGAAGATATTGTATTATCAAAATTCCCCACCAACTAGAGGACCTGGAGCTGGCCACTGGGAGGAGGGGGGAAAAGGAGGGAGTGAATTCCTCCACTGAAATGATTCTGTAGAATTTTGAGAGTCAGATGACCCCTCTCTTACCTTCCTATCACTAAGTTGCCCATGGAATGTGATGTTACTACCTTGTGCTCACAGACTAGAGATAATATTTCAGCATAATTTTTGGAGTCTCTTTAATACATGCCTGTTCATGGATGATGTCGGAAAGCTCTTTCACCATGTCTCTGAAGTTTGATTTTAGTCCTTCATGGTACTCTACTTGGTCCTCCTTAATGAGCTGCTCGTTGAGTTCCAGAGCAAGTCCACAGGCCTGTATAAAATTCCTGGGGATGAAAGAAATAGGCCCTGGGCATTATTGTTTCTCATTCACATTTGCAGATTGGAGCCAAAAAAACAAATGGATGTGTGCGACTTTGTTTACAAATTCACCTTGGGGGCAAGCACAAGGCAACATCTAATCGAAAAAGTAACCCACAGGTTCTCTCTTGGGTTGCCCTGAGCAAAAAAGGATGTTTGTAGTCTATTCCCATCTGTTACTGTTACTCTTGGATTAAGTTCTCTTTCACATAACCACTTCTCCCCTGTCTGAGGCTGTGGTGAAATAACTGTGTGTGTCTGACTTTCAAAGGTTGTTATGAAAGGGATAGAGCTGCTGGGACCACGAGACTGTGCAGCAGGGTTAGGGGTACAAGATGTCTTCTCTCTTTCTTTCGTGGCAACCATAAGTGTCCAGCACTACTTCCCGGGGTGCCCAGTGCCCCAAAGGGGACAGGAAAGCAGAGTCCACAGCCTGCTCCCCCTATGCATTGGTCAGCTGTGTGGGGTGAGAGGCAGCCGCACCCAGCAAAGGGGGCAGCAGCAGCAGGTGAGCAGGCAGGGCGTGCCTCATTGCTCCCGGAGGAATTCTAGATACCAAAGGCAGACTAGTAGGAAGGAGGATGGAGGGGATGGTATGATGGGATAGCCTAATTTTGGCAATTAATTTTGGCAATTGATCTTTGATTATCAGTAGATAAGTATACCCAGTGGTCTGTGATGGGATGTTATATGGGATGGGATCTGAGTTGCTGCAGAGAATTCTTTCCTGGGTGCTGGCTGGTGAGTCTTGCCCACCATGCTCATGATTTAGCTGATCGCCATATTTGGGGTCGGGAAGGAATTTTCCTTCAGGGCAGATTGGCAGAGGCCCTGGAGGTTTTTCGCCTTCCTCTGCAGCATGGGGCATGGGTCACTTGCTGGAGGATTCTCTGCAGCTTGAGGTCTTCAAACCACAATTTGAAGACTTCAATAACTCAGACATAGGTTAGGGGGTTGTTATAGAAGTGGATGGGTAGGATTCTGTGGCCTGCTTTGTGCAGGAGGTCAGACTAAATGATCATAATGGTCCCTTCTGACCTTAAAGTCTATGAGGAGAGCGGGAAGGACAAAAGTGGGGGAAAACCTACAATGGCCCTAGCTCAATGGAGGACGGGAAGTTAGGCACAGAGTTGGGCACAATTCTAAGACTACAGAGAGAATGACAGGATAGATTGGCAGATAGATAGATTGATAGACAGATGCAAAACAAATTCTTGTTTGAAATCAAATATCTTTGCAAAAGTGGCAATGGAAGTGAGAATAATGGAACCACATGGACAGTAAATGGATTTATTTTAAAAGTTCTTTCCAGTTTGACAGTCCCCCTAGAAAAGTATCTCTTCAAAGATCAAGACATGAAGCATAATTTAAAAAAAATAACAAACACACACACACTAAGTCTTTGGTTTTTAGCAAGACATTTCCTCTTTCAAAAAACAGTTTTGTCTAGGTGTTGAGACTGTGCACCTGATAGCACAAGAAAGCTCTAGCTTTAAAAACAGAGTCAGCTTCAGTGTGCAGCAACTGCTGGTGTATTATTTATTGTTACCATTATTATTGTTTTATGTTATTTATTGTAGCCCCAAGTGCCCTAGTCATGAACCAGGATTCCATTGTGCTACACACACGCTGTACAAATGCAGAATGAAGAGAGAATCCCTGCCCCAAGGAGCTTGCCATCTAAGACAAGAGACACAGGGATGGATACAGACAGACCAATCATGAGGGAGTATAAAAACCAATGAGACAGTCTGAGTCAGCGTGACTTAGGGCAGTGGTCTCAGGGTTAGAAGGAGCCAAGATGTTCTGACTAGGATTCGGTAAGCTCATCATGGTCAGGATACTTTTGGGCCAGGAAAGTGGAAACCAGTCTCCTTCCAAAATCAGAAGGACAGTACCAAATCTTTGAATTAGTATTTCAAATCTTAACTCTGATCATTAAAAATATGAGAAAAAACATATATCCCATTATGGCCAGCAGACTAATTCAATTACTTAGTAACCTACCTGAACATTTCTTTTAACTCATTCACCTTCTTAGTGGGATATTTGCTGGACTGATTGTCATTCAGGAAAGCTCTAGCATAGGCCAGTGGACCAGCATTAACCTAAAACCCAAAATGTGAGAACTTATTTATGCTGCAGCTTTTAGGTTAATTTCAGAGGGTAATAAATTTGTTTTATTAGAAATATTACTTAAGCTATTACTTCATGCCACTAGATGTGCATTTCTATATGGTCATGGAATAACAATACTATAGTACTGTTTATGTAACAGAATAGAAGACACCTGGAGTTCAAAATGTCAGGCCTTTTGGAATGGAAAAAAATTCTTTACTGATATTCTGAGTCATTTTCAATAAGACATTGTGATGATATTGTCTTGATAAGTATATCTTCATACAGAATTAACAATATTAAGCAACATATTGAATCTTGACATCATATGATATTACTAACATTTCCCTTTTTTCCCAGAAAATGTTTAAAGATGTTATATTTGATATATTCCTGATTTGAATCTCTTTAAGAGGCCAGCTCCTAATATAAACCTTTCAGTCCTGTTCAAATTCTATTGCTAATATTTGTTTTATTTCCTTCAGGATGTTTTTCCAATTTTTGATTTATCATCACCAGTCCCATATCATGTGCATGAAAGAGGGCCTGGCTGTCTTGCATTTCATACAGATATCTGGGGCCATATTATGTATTTTATTATATTGACATGGAGAAACATACACCCTGTAAACTAAAAATTACTGAACTTGCACTACATTAATAGTAGATTCAATAACCATTGTCTGCATCATCCCATCCCATTATTTTGCTGTTATTTCACATTTACAGTCTAATGAAATTACACATTCTAGACATAATCTTGATTGATGCTCACTTTATTAAAAATCTCTTTCAGAGAAGAAAAGCATCAACACAGCTATCTGTATTAGAAAATTTTACACACAAGTTTGAAGTTTCAGCAATCTAGATACACTAAAAAGAATGCACGATAGGAGTTTATCAGCTACAATGGTTTGCTTTAAGGGTTGTGCTAGACTTTACTTTTCTATTTATGATCTTTACATACAAAAAGAAAAATGAAGAAATTGACATTCCATCATTTCCTTTTTAGGGAGTGACCTCTTGAGCAGGGGCAGCTTTACGTATTTTGCTGCCCCAAGCACAACAGGCAGGCTGCCTTCGGCGGCTTGCCTGCGGGAGGTCCGCCGAAGCCGTGGGACCAGCGGACCCTCCGCAGGCATGTCGCCGAAGGCAACCTGCCTGCCGCCCTCGTGGCGACCGGCAGAGCGCCCCCCGTGGCTTGCCACCCCACGCACGCGCTTGGCGTGCTGGTGCCTGGAGCTGCCCCTGCTCTTGAGACACATGGGCCATGTCTCAGACTGGGGACAGGTCAGGATTCATGAAGCTGTTTCCTGTCTGTATATTCCAGATCAGTCTTTCAGAGCTGTTAAATATAACCAACACCTGCCACAAACAAATAATGAGCAAATACATATGGGCCTGATTCTGCAAACACAACTGGGCATAGTGTTTACTCCCATGAATTGTCCCATTGACTTACAGTGGTAAGTACTACAGTCAGTATTGTTGGCAGGATCTGGCCCGCAGTGCTCCAATGAGCTAGTTAATGATTTCTGGAAAGTAAATAAGCTGTTCTGTCAACAGCGTAATGATTTCAAGATGTTGTGCTAATGACGGGCCTTACCTGTACGGAAACACAACCCTGCAACTTGAGCTGCAGCTGGATCATATCAACCTCATTGGAAGAGCAGAGTTTTTGCAGCTCTGCTGTCTTGTCTTTTATCTCATCAGTAGCAACATCAATTGGCTTGAGATTAACCTGTTGTTCGTTATTTACTGGAATTCTCTTCTTCACATATGGAAACGAGTTTGAAGCTATTAAACATATCAAACAGAATGTACAGTCTGAAAATCTTCTCGGTAGACCCCTTCCCAAAGGCTCACAGAACAGATACAGACAGGTCCCTATCCTGAGGATGTCACAAAGCGAAGGTAAAATCCAGGCTGTGCTGAAGTCAGTAGTAGTTTTGCCACTTAGTTTCAAGAGGAGTCAGGATTTCATCCACAGAGTTTAGGCATGAGACGATCAAAAACAAGAGGGCAGGAAGTGGTGAGGTTGAATAAATCAGATCTAAAACAGTATGGAGGCTCAGTCCATGTCCAATTAAAATGAAAAATTCTGCACAGAATATTAAAAATGTAAAAATAGTTTAAAATTCTGCAAATTTTGTCACTAAATAAATGTGGAGGCTCCAGCGTGGCACTGGGGAGCACAGACCACTGGCTGCACAGAGGTGGGACAGGGACTCCGGGAAAGGGACTCGATGGTGAGACTGCACCCAATCCTGACACAGCGCCAGGGCTGGGCCTGCTCCAGAAACACCTCAGGGACCCACCCCTCTGTGCCAGGTGCAGCAGGTGTGGGCAGGCAGACTCAGCCTGGCAGGATCCACGTGTGGAGGGGCTTAGTGTGGGGGGGATCCAGGTGTGGGGTAAGAGGGTTCTTTATGGGGCAGTCTGGGTGCTTGTGGCTCAGTGGGGTGAGGTGCCAGGGGGATCTGGATGCACAGGTACTCAGTGGGGGGGGAGGGTCTGGATGCAGGGGCAGTGGGACTCTGCAGGGAGGTCCCAGGTGAAGGTGGTTGGGGCTCAGCATGGGGAGTGTGGGTGCTGGGGGAGTGGGGCTTGGTGGGGTGAGGATCCAGCAGATGGTTGGGGCTCAGTGGAGTGGGGGGGGTCCATGTGCGGGTGGCTCATTGGGGTGGTCCAAGTGCACAGGAGGTGGGGCTCATTGAGGTGGGAGTTTGAGTGCAGGGGCGGACTGGGTGCAGAAATGGGAAGGCTGGATGCAGGGGGTGGGGCTTGGTGGGTGGAGTCTGAGTGCAGGGGTGGGGGTCTGGATGCAGGGGGGGTAGGGACTTGGCAGGGTTCCAGATGCATGGGGGTTGGGCTCAGCAGTGAGGACCTTGTGCAGGGGGCTGGGGCTTGGCAGGGTGGGGGTTCTAGGGCAGGGGGTTGTAGGTGTGGAGAGTGAGGCTTGGTGGAGGTACTGGGTATATGGGGTGTCCAGATGCAAGAGGGTTTGGAGGACAGGGGAGTAGTTCCCCATACAGGGACCCTGTCCCCCATAGCTGAGGAGGGATAGGGACAAGAAACAGGGGGGTAGGGGTGCAGCCAGGGGAGGTTTCCGTGGGTGGGTCTGACCCAGGCTGGACTAGCAGCTGAGCTCTGCACAGAGTAGGGCTGAGGAGGGGTGGGGCTTGGCAGGGTGGGAGTTCAATTATAGGGGACTCCTACCTGTGCCCCAGCAGTGATTTACCTCTCTACTGGCTGCTCTGGGAGTCTGAAAGGATACGCCCATGCTGCTGGGGAGAGGCACGTGACCATTCTTGCAGCTTCCCTTTGCTTTCCCATCAGAAAGTCATTTTACTGAGGGGAAGTAAAGAAATCTGTGGGGGTCAAGAATTCTGTGCCCACATAGTGGTGCAGAATTCCCACAGGAGTAATTTGAAATCCAGGGGTTAATACTGTAATTAGCTGACACTTTAAACATTCTATATGTGGGAATAAAATGAACAAACCAAAATGAACAATTCTGCATGATTCTCAGTTACAAGGGGTATTCCTGCCATTGTTTGGAGGTTAATCAGCTGTGATTTTTGTGTAAAAATAATATTTGCTGATTCCTATTCCCTAATATTTAGAAGGTCCTACTCACTAGTTAGAATCGTCCGTCTTTTGCACTGCTCTTCCACAGAGCCATGTTTTTTCCCAGATAAGGTATAAGGAGATTCAAACACAAATCTGCGAATGTTGTGATTTCTTTCAAACTCAGTCTTTCTTTCAGAGAGCTCTTTGTCTTCAAAGTAGGGCTTCACATAAGTCACTTGAATATGAGCATATTTGGGATCAAGATCTTTGACATTGACCTATGATAGAAGAGAGTTATTTACTAGAAGAGGAAACAGGCACAAACTACATTAACGACCAGTTTAGATATTCACGTATTTATCCATCATGGGTGTAATTCACCCCATGCAGAGGACCTGTATGAATCCTATACATCACTTTAGTTCCACTTACATGCTATTTCAAGGGCTTAAGTGGCACACAGGCCTTGGACTGACCCTGCTGCCTCAGATGAATTTCACCCACAAGAATTCCTTTGGACCTCTGCCAGACAGTGTCAGGTTACTTATGCAATGAGTTCCCAGCACCTTCACACAGAACCTCTCTACTCTACAGCCTAGAGCTCACTCTTCCAAGCATTTTGTTAGCAGGGCTGTCTAGATTCAGTGACACCACATGCCATTTAAACTCCACCTTGTTTGAATCCTGGATAATTTTTACATTCTCTGCTCCGAATTTTTCTTCATAAAGTTTAAGAAGTCTTAGGGAGATCTCCGACAGGCCCGTCAGCTTGGGCTCCTTGTAAATGTATTCCTTGCCATCCTCTTCTTCAAAGAAAGTCTAGCATTAATCAGAAAGGCGTAGGTAGTGAATGGAGAGATTTCGTGACATTAAACATTTAATTTAAAACTCATTTTAAAATGGTTTTTAAAAAACTTCTCAGATAAGATAGGTTTCTATGTTAAAACAGTCTCTGTGTAGTAATATCTAAAAAGTTGGTGAAACTTTCAAAGTGAAAATCTGGAACCTGTACTGGGAATAAGGCTGAATATCATTTAGTCACATTACTGTGAATGTAGTTAGAATGATCCCAGCCAGGGGCGGCTTCAGGCACCAGCGCACCAAGCGCGTGCCTGAGGCGGCAAGCTGTGGGGGGCGGCCTGCCGGTCGCCAAGAGCATGCCGCCGAATCCATGTTACCAGAGAACCTCCCACAGGCGCGCCACCGAAAGCCACCTGACTGCCATGCTTGGGGCGGCAAAATACATAGAGCCGCCCCTGATCCCAGCATACAGAAAAGCATACAGAAAGCCAGTTGTTGCTCCTTGTACATTTTATTAAAAGGGATTCTGTCTTTGGTTTTATAGAAGTCCAAAGTGAGAGACATCAGACTATGTGCACTGCAGAGACAGCCACTGTCGGTGTATGTCAAACCTGTAACAACAATGGACCATATTGTGCCACCAGTTTTTAAGCAGACCTTCTCCCTGAACACACCCGTGCTAATATTCTGAAAAGTCACAATGATTTTCTGCGGACGGAATTATCCACTGTCGCTATTGGTTCTGTATTGCTTGAGTAATCCAAAGTGTTTCTTAAACTTTGTTAACTCTTTACAGTAATATTTATACTGGCTCGGATTTTCAAAAGCATCTAAGAGGAGAAGTCTTGTTAAAAATCAATGAGACTTGTATCTTAAATCAGTCACCTGCTTTTGATAATCCAACCCAGTGTCATAAAGCTTTGTAATAACACATTAACAAGGTACAGAAGCCCTGTACTGAAGAGTTTACTATATAAAAGAGCACAAGTGAGCAAAAAATAGAACCATCTTAAAGAAGCTAGTGGTCAATGCAACGGGAATGCTTCCTGAATGAGGCGGCTAAGCAAAGACAGGGTGCTTGGGGCAGGTTAGTTGACAGGCTGATCTATGTACTTACTTGTCCATAAAAGGCCACTCGGAAAAAAGTTCCTAGAAGTCTTTTTCTTGTGTGCATCACCTCCAATATTTTAGTGTAAGCACCATGGAGTGTTCTGTACAACTGAGTAAGTTTCTGGAAAGCAGAAAAAGCCAGGTGTGTTTCAACATTATTCAAGTAGAATTATGTGAGCAGGAAGTCAGAGCTGATCCTGCGAAGTGCTGAGCGCTCTTGCCCTGACTCAGCTTAGCACAGAAGTTCCTTTGAAAATGCCAGACTGAAACATGTGCCTAATATTAAGCACAAGAGTAGTCCCATTCATTTCAGTAGGGCTGCTCCTATTAAACTTTTGCACACACCTAAATGCTCTGCTAGGTTAAAAGCTCAGCACATTGCAGGACTGGGCCTTTGAAAGAAGAGCTGCTTGAAATATTTCACTCAAAGTTTTTCCAATGAAAACTGACCTTTTCTAAAAACTGAATTTTTTGTGAAAAACTGCTGACATATTTGAAACTTTGTTTTTCCTGAAACTTGTGGTAACATTTTTATTGTTATATTTTAAATCAGAATATTTATTGAAATAATACACAAAATCTTTATCCAACATTTTTGTTTACCAAAGACCAAGATTCCAGTAAACAAAAACACTGGAGAACTATTGCTAACAAGATTTCAGTAAAAATTCTGATCTGAAAATGGTGACAAAATGCTGTGGAATCTTCCAGGAAAAGCAGAAAAGGGGTCCATTTCAAAGCCTGCGAAACAGAGCTCTGAAGTCTCCTGAGAAACATTTTTTGACCCACTCTACTTGGTGCATTCTTTCATTCCCCCACCTTTCCTAAAGCCATAGGAAATGAAAGACGTCCCTAAGTGTCCCCTGTGACTCTCACACAGGGCCAAATTCAGCCCTCAGCCATATAGGCATTGCTCTCAGTGAGGCCAATGGGATCATCCAAGGACAGCATGTGGCCCATGGGGTAAAGAAAATCTCCTGGCATCACTGAAAGCCTGTCCTCAAGAATGCCTTCCCTGCGGATTTGATTGTGCATTGAACCTGTTCTGAGGGAAAGTAACATATACAACTGCATGCTGGAGCATAGCTCACATTTCTTCTGTCTGGTTAGCAGCCAGAAATGACATGGATTTAGGAATGTGCCTGCACAGTACTTTGGCTTGTGAACCACTAAGATAGGCAAGCACTGCGCATTAAGCAAGTCAAGGCATGCTGGAGGTACAGTTTTAATGTCTGGTTTCTCATCTGCTTTCAGTGATTCAATTCCACGGTCTACGGCAGAGCAGCAGGCGATTGTAGATTCTGTTTGTCAGAGGGTGGAGATGGATGGCAGGAGAGAGATCCACTTGATCATTACCTGTTAGGTTCGCTCCCTCTGGGGCACCTGGCAATGGCCACTGTCGGTAGACAGGATACTGGGCTAGATGGACCTTTGGTCTGACCCAGTATGGCCGTTCTTATGTATAGTACACAACTAATTTCTCCAGGATGGTGTCCTGCTGAGGTGGATTTGGACACGTTGGGCTGCATTGTCTCTTGGAAGAAAGCTCGAGGATCATGGGAGAAACAAGTATCCATCTGGGAAGAAGAGGAAATGTTTGCCTTGGGGCAGCTGAAGCTTTGGTGGCTCTGGGTCCCAGTTAGTGTCAATTACCCCAAGTCAAAGGAAGGGACTCATTCAAGTTTTAAAAAATCCTCAAAGCTTCGAAGCCTTCCCAAGTCTAAGGGCACCCAGAAACAAGGGCTTCTATGGGCATGTGTGGTGTGGATGGTAGCTATAATCTTTGCTGAATTGGGTCCCTATTTAAGAGATCTCTGTGTCTGCGGCATCTCATGGGAACTATTAGCCTCCAGATTCTTGCTTTAACTTATTTTGTTTAATATTCATCAATAATACAGAGCGTACAAAAGAAATAATACATCTATCACATCAGCTCATCACTTACAAACTAAGAATTTCTTTACTAGTAGCCTGGGGAATTCTCATTAACACAAAGCCAAGGTCCAAATAGCTACCTCAAACTCACGGCGCTTTTCGTAAATCGGAATGATCAGTTTGGAAACCTCTGAAATCGTTTCGTAACGTTCTGCCTTCCACAGGCCATCTACGCATTGTTCCAAGAGCTCCACTAGGACTTCCTGTATGAAGCACAAAAAGGAGGCTGTTCATAGCTAAGTAATCTTAGGGAGAGGTACCATGAAAGACATCAGAACAGTTCAGCAGCACAAGGGTGGGTGATTCATTCTTAAAGAATTATTCTCATTCAATCTAAGGTTCTGCGCCTTGGAATCCCACCTCGCTGTAGTGAACATCCATCATCCCAGCATCTTCTTTCATGGCTCCCTCTTCATCAATATTGGACGTAATTTTCCTGAAGGCTGAACATCCATTAGGGAACAATTCTATGGAAGGCAAAAAGAAAAATAAAAGTTAGAATTAAAATATTATCGAACAGTCTAATGCAGTGTATGGAATACCGTGCTATGGTTACCCATGCTACATCTTTGTCATGCAGATTCCCATTGTACTTGGTGCATTTGTGCATGAAAAGCTAAACTTACTTTCATGTTATCTGTTATACAGTGGCTTATATTTCAGCATTGCTAATATACATCATCATGCCTCAGCAAAGGAGGCAGTATGGGCTAGCAAATAGGGCACTTATACGCGTGTCAAGAGACCTGGGTTCTATTCCCAGTGCTGTCACTGACCAACTGGGTGACCTTGGGAAGTCACTTCCCCTCTCTGAACCTCACTTTCCCCACCCAACCTTTGTCTGTCTTGTCTCTTTGGACTGTTAGATCGTTTGGGCCCAGACTGCCCGGGCATGTACTGCACCTGGCATAACTGAGCTCAGATCTCAGTTGGGGTCTCTAGGTGCTATTACAGTAACAATAGTAACATCCAAAAGCACTTCAGTGAAAGGGTCGATTGCAAAGTAAGAGGGACAAGAAAGGTCTCAAGGCTGCTCTGCCTTTGTACCATAAAGGGAGGAATAGAACCAAAACAAATGGATCAGCACATTAGAGAGTGTGGCCTCCAACTGACCCCTCTGCAGCTGCAAGGAATTTGGGGGAATATTAACTAATCACTGAGGCATGGACACATATTGCCCTTTGTGTCAGCCACACTGTTCAACAAACTGTCAGCCTGCATGTCCTCTGAGACCGTGGCTTATTCCAGCAGCCTGGATCTGTCTGATGGCAGAGCCAGCTGGCCTGCTCCTTCTGATGGACACCAGCCATGACCTGACCAGCCTGTTCCATCTGGTAAAGGCCCCACTTCTCAGAAGCACCCCCTCCTCCACCAATAGCTTTGGCTTCCTCTACCACAAAGCAATGAACACATGTCTCACTTAGCAACTACTGCACAGAGTCAGCTGTGAACCCTTGATGGGGGCTGCACTGTACAGGAGAAGAGAGAAGGAGTGAGGTGTGTTTGTGTTCTGAATATGCATGCCGATGGGCGGTGCTGTGTGCTGCAGCACAGGGTAATGAATGCGCAGGGGTGGATTCTGAAATTGAGAATACTTCCTTGAGCATGGCAAAAGTGTCATTTTCCTGCACATGTGATAGATGAGCAATGTAGTTCAGTAGCAATACTAACTCACACATCCTTTCGAACTGTTCCTCTTTTTCTGCTGGCTTCGGTCTCCCTTTCTCTCCAGTCACATGAATGGAGAGTATCCAGATTTGCAATGACCCTTTCATTTGCAATCATGTACGTTTTGTATATGTAACCAGAAATGTTTTCAACGAACACAATATATATACTTCTGTGGGACTTAGGCCCCCAGTATGCCAACAAGGAGCCATCAATCATCTTTGCAAACTACAGCTGAAAATCAGGGTTTCCTGGTCTCTGCCCCCTTCTTCCTAGTGTTTGCAGATCAACTGCAGTTAGAGATATTCAAGCTACAGTTTCAATGGTGCCCTTTAGATGAAAAGATCAGAGGGAGCCGACCGGTGGAGTGCAGTACATTAACTGTCAGAGTACGGAGTTATTCGAAAGAAAAACTTTTTACATGCAAAATGGTGATATTTTAAAACCAACCAGTCTGCCCACCACTTCCTGTTCTGCACTAAGCCACAATGTCCTCTGTCACCGCTGGCTCTTTATCTAGTTGTACAGGGCGTAGAATAATTCTGCTTTCACTGCACTTAGCCTGTATGCCCGCTGTGAAGGAACCCACTACTCTGACCTCCTTGCAATGACATCTGTGGCATGATCAAAATATCAGGGAGCCAGTTTTTACACTGATTAGGACATTTCAGTCCTGTGTTTGAATACCTAGACTGGTATTTACATGTGTAAATTCCTATGCCACAGAGTTCACTATTTTAGAAGAACCCAGTATAACCTGAAAACAGTTGTTTACCAAATCAAGTGAATTTGATCTTGAAAACATTTTGATGACCTGTAAACTCAAAGATGGACACAAAGAAAAGGCTGCCGCATTCCCCACTCCAATAGTAAACTCTTACTTTTTCTATGAAGAAACTCTGCAACAAGGGCTGCTACATGGACATAACACATGGCAGCCTGCAAAATACAAAAGAGGAGCAGTTATAGTGTCAGTTGGAATCTCTGCCTCTCCACCCCACCTGTTTTCAGTGGAATCTGACAGATTACCTCAGAAAAGTCTCCATTTTTTACATGGATCTTTGCCATGCTGTCCAGCCATGTTTTCCTGAGCTCTGGGGTACTAGCATAGGACTTGGCTAAGCTGTACTGTAAATCGATCAACATTTCAGGGTCCTTTTCGTGTTCTTTCATTTGAGCAGTAGCCATAAGCACGGTACGGATTCTCTTGGTCAAATCTTTGACTTCTGAGGGGAAAGCAGTTGCCTGGCACAAAACAAATCTAATTAGAAGCAAACACAGAAATAAAGATGTTCGAGGTTTTGTCACAGAAAGACAGATGTCAACCCTTCAAGTCACTCAGCGTGCAATGGATTTAATTACTATGTACACTGCATGTAGCAATTTTCACATGCAAGATATAGGAGATGATGCTGACTGGACTTTTGATACATTAATCCTATACTGTGTCATTTTGTTATGCAATCAATGCATTTCACCTTGGGCCTGCAAATCCTCTTGTTTAGGGTCAAAGTTTGCAACTCTTACTTGAGTTGCTCATTTAACAGTAGCCAAATGGACATCAGTGGGACTATTTATACTTATGTACCCTACTGGATTGGCATGTGGGTGAGTAAGTGCTACTCAACGTGAGTACAGGCTACAGAATTGGGCCTTCAATCATTCCTGAAGTATTTTTCACTTCAGTCAACGCCTGTCTCACTTGTTTGCTGCCTAGTGGGGTCTATTGTACTAAAAGTGTGCGCAGTATGAAAAAATGCTAAGTAAAAACTAGAAATAAACAGACACGCTCCCTTCCCTGTAAAGTGTATTACTTAAAGGTCCACATGCAGGGCCACCCCTAGCCATTTGGGTGCCCTACGCAGCCCCCCTGCGGGGGGGCTGTGTGGGGCCCCAGATCTCCCTCCCCCAGGGCCTGGGTGGCAGGAGCTGTGGGGGGCCACTTTTGGGGGCCCCACAGGCCCAGAGTGGCCCTGGGGATTAGCAGGAGGCCAGTAGCAGCCCGCTCCACTTTCCTCGCCCCGGCCCCAGCCATGTCGCTCAGGGGAGGGGGCTTGGGGGAAGGGATCCTCCCACTCACCGGCAGAGGGTTACAGGAGTAAGTAGTATAAATACATAACATTCAATCTTTAAATATGATCTCTGTGTACATTTCCCAGACCATGTACTTGCTGGTGGTAATACAAACTTACTGTTTGTTTTAATTCATCAAAAACTTACCTTCATGGGCCTGTCACTGTTTGCAAAATTATTAATAATGAACAGTGACTCCTGGAACCTCGATCCTCCATTTAGTGCCACATCTGCTATTAACTGGCTCACTGCAATTATTATCTGTTGGAAAAGGGACAGGTTCTCATCCATGCGCTTTGTTGTCACAATTGTATAAAAAGACATTTTTTTGTGGGTCAAAACGCTTTCAAACAGAATGAATACAATTAATCCACGTCTGCGACCGCTGTGACTTCTGCAGGAGCCAGCGTGGCTGACCCCAGGGCTGCCCAAGCAGCTGCCTTGGAGCCAGCCGCACCAGCTGCTGCTGGAGAGGCCTGGGACCAGCTGCACCGGCTGCTGCTCTGGGCAGTTGGCCCCAGGGACTGTGTGACCAGCAGCCAATGTGGATGGCCCAGGGGACCACCTGAGCAGTTGTCCTGGGGGCGGCGGGAGCAGCCGCAGCTTGGTGGCTCCTGGCAGAGGTCCTGGGGCAGCTGGAGCAGCCGGAGTTCGGTGGCTCCTGGGAGTGGTCCTGGGGTGGCCGGAGCAGCCGCAGCTCGGTGGCTCCTGGGAGTGGTCCTGCAGCGGCCGGAGCAGCAGCTGGCCCCCTGTGGCTTCCCCCCACCCAGCAGTGGCCTGAGTGGCAGCAAGTCCCCCTGGCAGCTGGTGCTGTGGGCCCCCCAGGGCTGCCTTCCCACAGCTGGTGCCACCAGGGCTCCCCCCCGCCCTCCAAGATCCAGTCAGGGGTATTTGTGGTATAAGTGATTCTTTGTTTCTTGCCTGTGACTTGTCCATAACTTTAATTAAAAATACCCATGATTACATCGTAGCCTTATTCATAATGGGTCTCATTTTCTTGTTTACTCTTCAAAATCTGATGATTATTAAACCACAGGACGTAGTCCCACTGTCAGAACAGTGCATTTTAGGACTAGGACTAGAACAAGCAGACTACAAATCCTGGGCAGGAATTATTAGATGCTATGTTATATTTATCTCTTTTGTGATTTATCACAGCTTGCAGCCCATCTGCTACTCTGGCGGTTTTTATCATGACTGAAAACAACAATACAACACAAGCCAGAAACAAGCCCCCAGAAGAATTCCTCCCCCAATCCAACAGGCAGGACTTTTCCCACTTGACTATGGACAATTACCCCAGTTCTCTTCACTGGTCTCTTGGCAAAGAGGCGAGCCTTGTAAGCATATTCTGAAAATCAATAATCTCGTCCATAAGGACCCTGGGCCAAATTTTGAAATCACGATTTAGACCAAACTCCCAGGGAAATCACTGGAATCAATAGGATTTCTGACCAGATAAGGACTGCAAGATTTAGCCTTTTTTAAAAAAGTCAAACTGCTTCTCAGACTCCCTGATGAATAGGACAGGCTAAGGTTGATAAATCCCCGTGATACCCAGGAGTTCTGGGTTCTATTCCTGGCCCTGCCTTTTGAGCGACCATGGGCAAGTCACTGCCCTGCTTGGTGTCTCACTCTCCCCAGCAATAAAATGGGGAGGGACAACACTGACCTCTTTTGTAAAGTGCTTTGAGATCTGCTGATGACAAGCGCTGGATGACAGCTAGGTCCTAGAGTTAATATTTTAATCTCTCATGCTGAAGATCAGAGTCACGCGGGACACATTCTCAGTCTTTGCAGGACTCAGACCTGGAGATTAAGCACTCAGGTGTATCACTGTGCGGCAGTTCATCTTTTACTGACCTGCAGGTGTGTTCTCAGAAAGGATTTCCTTTTAGTGAACTCAAAGTTGTTCCTCATCAAAAGATACAGGAGTGCCGATGCTTCATTCCTGGTGGAGGCTAGCTTCGAGGTGCAGCACTTCAGGACCTCATAGCACAAGGCTGCACACATGGTCATCCTTCCTTTGAAAAATGCTGAGGGAAACTTAACAAGAAGTGTGTCAATGTTAAAAACACACCCAGTGCATACACAGATGCGCACGCAAGCAGGGCCACACTTTGTCTTCACATCTGAATGCAAACAGGCCTAGATTGCTGTTTGGCTCCTATAAATACGCATGGGAATGAATTTCAGGGTCTTATTTTTAATTGCTGAATGTTTATAGAATGACCGAACTGTGTGTGTAACTCTGAAGACACACCAATGAAACACATCCTGTCCTAGGCAGTTTGAAATCTCCATCAGATCCCCCCAAATGGAGCTAGCAGACAAAGGAAGCCGTAGGCCAGGGAAGGACGAGGGTTAAAACAAACACAGACTGTTATCCTGAGGAGGAGGAAGTATATTGGAGCAGCAGCTAGGAAATTTGTAATCCAAGCAAATCTCTAAATAAGAGTGAATTGCGGCTGAAGCCTTCACGGCTGGCTGCCTGGAGTTGCAATCTGCTTCTTCCCCCAACTCATTGGGCCTGATGGTGGGAGCAGGGGTCAGAGCATGGAATGACCTAGAAGGAGGACAGGGGAAAGGGGGATGCATGCTACCTTCCAGCCCGCCACAAGGAAGCCTCAGCAGAGAAGCTTCAGCGACTCTGTGAGCTCAGGGGTGGCACAAGGACCTTCCTCATGGAAATGGTGAGGGCTACATCGTCACTGAAGAGTGGGCAGGATTTGTCCGTGGGCCTGGAACACACACAAGTGCTCAGAGTATGCCTGCCCTGCAGTCAAAAACCAGCCTCACAGCAGCAGCTGGCCTGGGTCAGCTGACTTGGGCTCAGGCTGCAGGGCTAAAACTTGCAGTGTAGATGTTCAAGCTCGGCCTGGTGACCCCGTGAGAGCGGAGGCTCCCAGAGCCTGGGCTCCAGCCTGAGCCCAAATGTCTACTCTGCAATTCTTAGCCCCACAACCCGGGCTCCGAGACTCGGGGCTGGATGGTTTTCACTGCAGCGTAGCCGTGTTCTCGGGGGCGTCGTTCCCCCAGACACCACAGAGATGTTAAATGCTGCAGTACTAGGTGACAAAGTGTCAGGGGTCTCGCCCAGCGAGGGTGCGTCTATGCAGCAGCTGGGCAGTGCAATTCCCAGGGCAGCTGCAGTAGCCTGGGTTAACCATCTGAGTCCACTCCCCAAGAGTCAGGCCAGGTTGTACTCGGGTGGGTAGTCTGACCCACCACCCATGCCACTATAGCCAGTGCTACTTCTACCAAGCTAGTGTGTGTCCATCTACCTGCGTTATATCACACCTGCCCGGCTGTTATGTAGATGCACCCTGAGTTGCCATCGGCATGAGCATTTTCAGCAGCTGACCCACCATCTGAGGTCTCGGCCACTTCAGCTAAGCATAGTGAGCCAAATGCCCCGTCTCACCCCAATTCAGGGGAATGCCATGGAGTCGTCTCTTCTCTAGCTCTTCCTAGCAGAGGAGGAGGTGGCACCCTGCAGTGTGCGGGTGGATCCGAGCGGAGTAATTTGCTGAGAGGATGGGGACTTGTGAGCGTCGTTAAAGGTTGTATTCAGTGGCCAGAATATTGGGCAGACATTTTAAAAATGTCTATAAGGAAATGAACTGTGGGGATGTCACTGTGGAGCTCTAGGCTTTCTGCCGCCACATGATTTCTGAGCAACTTGCTCAGCCTACAGGAGGCTGTTTGGTTTATTTTTTAATTTGATGAAGTAAATGGTAATCTCAGCACCACCAGGGACTGTGACTGCATCACGGTATTATTTGTCAAAGAAGAGTAAACAGCCGAAAGATCATGCTAGGGACAGACTGAACCATTGGTAGGGGAGCTCTGATCTCCTCCTATGCCCAGGGCAGGTCTCTTAGTTGAGTTGGCAATACAAACAGTAATTCTAGCAGCTTATAGCGAGTGACACAGCAGAGAAGCCTTACGTTCATTGTCTTTGGCCAAAATCAACATTTTAAGGAAAAAAATTGGGAAAAAGAAAATAAACACCAGTGTAATAGTAAGGAGTTAACAAAGTGTGTACACAAGAAACGACTGATTAAAGATTAGGAGTCCCTGTGGCACCTTAGAGACTAACAAATTTATCTGAGCATAAGCTTTGGTGGGCTACAGCCCACTTCTTCGGATTAAAGATTAACTGCTGCTTACTGTAGCATTGCCCTCTTCCACTAGCAAAAGCAGGAGATCTACCACAGTTCAAGCATTTCTACTAGGCAGCTCCCCTATGATCAAGTTTAGTCAACAGTTGGCCGAGAGGATTCGTGAGTGATGTATTTCTATTAGGTATTGTTTCTGGTCCGATTCCACACACAACCTTGAGACTTGCAGGAATGTGTAGTCTTTGGCTGCGACAGAAAGTTCAGAGATTCTTTTCTATGTCTATAATACTCCTCAGCCACTCCTTGAATGTGTCAGCCGTGGGAAGGCAGCTCTTAGCCAGACAAAGAGAAGCCATTCTCCCCAAAAGGGGGGAACTTGGCTGTTCCCGTCTATGGGGCACATCCTCAGTGGGTGTAAATTGTCCTAGATCCACTGACTTCAGAGGTGCCGCCACAATGAGTTCTGACTGCCCGTCGGCAGAGGGTCATCTAGATCCTCGTATCTGGAAGTGCTGAAGAAGTGCCGAGGGGCCCCCAGCTCAGCATGCTTTAGGTCCAGTAGGGTTCTGCCTTGCAGCACACGTCATCCCTGATGCCCCACAGGGGACCACAAAGGGACATCTGAGCAACATCCATGGAGAAAGTATCTCCATGCTGGGCCTGAATAGTCGAGTAGCCGAAGGTGCCCTTAAAGTAGCCAGAGAATTTCCCGTGTGCTGTGGCAAAAGCCTCCTGTGCCAGGCCTCACCTGGCATAAGGGAGAGGGAGGAAGCATGCCAGGCCAGAGGGGTGAGACAGAGCTTGGGCATGGTGGAGCAGGGCTCTGCTACTCCTGACTACACTGGCAGGAAGTTCTCAGGGACCTTTGCCAGTGACAAAAGTTAAAGCTGCTCCCCCGCAGCTTCAAGTTGCAGCAAGCCCAGCGGAGAAAGATTAGGGATTTGCAACCAGCTCCCCTTATCCCCACTCTCAGTTCCACTGGGACATAGTAGAGAATCAAGCCTGATGTGAATGAAGTGAATTAGCCCCTTAAAATACACATTTCCTCATAATCCTTCATTCAGGGACCACTCCTGAACAGGAGATGTGTGTTTTATGACAGCATTCTCCCGAACAACTTGGGGCTGGCAGCAACCGAGAGCATAAATAATTAAGAATAATTGATTTTTATTGAGTTTCCACTAATGAAGGAAACAGCTTTTTCTTCCTCTTTTTTTTTAAACAACTAAGCACAGTGTGAACTTAGTTTTCTTGTGCCAGTTCTGTTATGTCATTTCCCGGTTGTGTTGCCAATTTGAGTTTAGTATAGAAGGGAAGACTTTTGAGACAACAAGCGATAAAATGTATTTAGTGGGGTGGGGGGGGGTTAAAAAGATTTTTTCCCTAACTACTACCTTTACAAACTCACCATGACAGGAGGCTCTTTCCTGCTTCATTACCATTATCTCTGTGCTAAAGGAGGTGTGTTAAAGTAGGAGATAACATACACATACAAGTTGCATCAGAGCTACAACCAGAATACACCATAGTGGGAACACAGTTACTGGTGATGGTATGCAAACCAAAATCAGCATGCTGGGACTTTCAGATCCCATAACAAGTTTGTAAACAGAAAAGCCAACCTCGTACCTGCCTTTTAGAGACAATTGCCCTTGCCACTTTAGAGTCACTCTGCAGTTAGAAATGACCTTTAAATTAAGTCTAACACAGGTAGGACAAGGATGCTTGGAACCCATGTGGTTACAGCTAGCAGAAAAAACACTTCCTTGCAGATACTATCTACTGGGTCTGTATCTCATTTTACAGAAGCAACATATCGCAGGGGAAATGAGAAAACTTCACTAAAATAATATTGCAAGTGTTTTAAAATATATTAGCCAAATTCAGCGCAGCTATAGATGGTCAAGACTCCACTGAAGTCAACGAGCTGCCCTCATGGACACCAGCAGTGAACTTGGCCCACCCGTAGTTTTCACTTTGCTCTGGAACCCATGGGCATAAGGCCTTCGCTCAGGGGTAAGTCTCCAGGAGCTCGGGGTCTTGGAATCTCATAAGGAGATCCAGCAGGACGGATGTGGATTTGCCTGTTCGTTTGAACTGCATAACAATTGGCTGGGAAGGGAGGAAGTTGCTGTGTTCAAACACAACCTTGGGCAAAACGGAACTATTGGAATATTGAAAAAGGAGCCGGAGAAAGTGAGCGCATTGCTACCTCCCATAGATGCAGCAGGTCCTGAGTGCTAGTCCCACCCTAGTGGCTAACTCGTTTTAACGCTGCCTGTTGGCACAAATGCTTCAAGGAAGAGCAACATTTTGGTGGGACTGTTACTGAGCTCTTACAGGATCCAGGGAAAACCGCGGCGGTCAATGGACTGACTTCAGAGTCACACTTGTGCATAGTCAGAGTCAAGGCAGCCTCTTTAGCTCCTGGTGATGTCCCCTGGTATTTTACCCAGCCATGATAAGTGTCAGTACATTGCTGACCGCGGTTTAAAGTTAGACAACTTCGTCTGGCCCTGCTGATCCATTACCTCCAAGCAGCGTAGGCCGGCAGTGAAAGTTAGGGTAGGGCTGTCCGTCCATCCGTCCCCCCTACTGCCTGTACAAATTCTAACCAGAACCTTTAAAGCTGTCCCACCTACCCAAAGATATCTCGTAACTGTGAGTAGGGGCAGGAGCACAGTTTAAAGGTTTGAGGGCACAGGACCACCTCATGTGTCACCTCTGCACCTACCTTGCTAATGAAAGCTCTCAGGGAAGCGAAGACATGCTTCAGAGCTGCTTCTGACTGCCCGTTTTTGAGAAAGGCGAGATGAATATCAAAAACCTTTTTCATGAGTGGATTATGACCGTCGTTGTTTAAGAGTTGGTTCTAGAAAGCAAGGAGAGAATTCATTTTGCAGAAATACCCAGCATGTGTGCCTCAAAAAACCAGTTCCCTACCTTTCGTAATGGTTATTCCTCGAAATGTGTTGCTCATGTCCATTCTATTCTAGGTGTGTGCACACCCACATGCACGGCCGTCAGAGATTTTTGCCTTCGTGGTATCCATAGGGTAGGCTGTTGCGCCCTCTGGAGTGCTGTGCTCATCTGTTGGTATATCAGGCACCACCAGCCCTACATCCTCTCAGTTCCTTCTTGCTGGAAACTCCAACAGAGGGGCAAGCGGGCGGTTAATGGAATGGACATGAGCAACACATCTCGAAGAACAACAGTTACAGAAGTTAGGTAACCGTTTTTTCTTCTTTGAGTGCTTGCTCATGTCAATTCTATTCTAGGTGACTCATAAGCAGTTTCTACGGAGGTGGGTTCGGAGTTCACGGTCTTGCAGCTTGCAGCACTGCTCTGCCAAAGCCAGCATCCTCTCAAGCTTGCTGGATAAGCATGTAATAAGATGTAAAGGTGTGGATGGACAACCAGGCAGCGGCCATGCAGATATCCTGAATCAGCACCTGGGCCAAGTGCCTTTCATCCTGTCTGCCACCACAAGAACAACGTTGACTTGTGAAATAGCTTAGTATTGTCGATGTAGAAGGCAAAAGTGCCCTCCTGACGTTCATGGCGTGCAACTTGCACTCCTCTTCCAATTTATGAGGCTTCAGAAAGATGGCAGGTAAGAATATGTCCTGGCCGGTATGAAACTGTGAAACTACCTTGGGCAGGAACGCTGGATGTGGCCTTGTAGAGCACCATATTGGGTGGCTCAGAAGTAAGCACTCTGATCTCAGAGGCCCTGCTGGAAGACGTTATCGCAACCAGGAACAAAACCTTCCAGGAGAGAAGAAGAAGAGAGCAGGAAGCCAGAGGTTTGAAGGGAGGGACCTGTGAGCCACGACAGCACAAGGTTGAGGTCCAAGGGAAGGGACGAGATCTCTGACGTGCAGGTAGAGACTCTCCAGACCTTTCAAAAACCATCATGTCATGAGTGAAGACTGACCTGCCCTAGAGCAGAGGGTGGAAGGCCAAAATAGCGGCCAAGTGGACTTTGACTGAAGACAGGGACAACCCCCGGAGCTTGAGGTGCAAAAGATAATCCAGGATCACCTGCAGCGAGGCCTGCGAGGCCTGGATACCCTGGTCCAAGGTCCAGCATGTGAACTTTTTCCACTTGGCCAGGTAGGTCACTCTGGTGGAGAGCTTTCTGCTACCCAATAAGATCAGTTGGACACAGGTCACTGAAGTAGAAGAACTACTAACCCTTGCTAGGCAAGGGAAAGGTGCTCCGACTAACCACCACAGGCAGTAAGAAGGAATTGAGAGGGTGTAAGGTCAGTGGTGCCTAATATATCAACACCTGAGAGCAGCATTCAAGAGGGCGCCATCGCTGACCCTACAGATACCACTATGGCAAAAATCTTCAATGGCCGCGCACATGGGCGCGTGCATACCTAGAATGGAATTGACATGAGCAAGCACTCAAAGAAGAACTGTAAGTGACTAGGATACTCATGCATAACAGAACATACCATTTCTTAAGCCAGACAAATAATAGTTCTACAGTGACTTGGGTAAAAAAGTACAGACAACCGATGGTAGAAAAATGGGACGTCACCCCAGAGCTATATTATTTGGTCAGAGATTTTATTTTCTACACTAGATAAAAAGTCAAACGATATTACCACATTTGCAGAAGTAACTTCAAAAGCTGAGCCACTTATCTGTTACCTCTCTACCGCAGCTCTTAAAAACATAACAAGCTTGTATCACAGACACCCTGTTACAATTGTGCAGTACTTCTACACGGGCTGGGATCTGGCCCCAGAGAAGTAGGTGCTCTCATTTGACTAACTACACAAAGCACGGGCAATACTGTCTGTGAGTTTTTGGCTTTTACTATTTGTTTGAATTCCTAAACACACCTACTAGCAGGATACACTCACTTATTTTATTGAACTGACTGTCAATAAAAGTATAAATGCCTAAGACTCAGCTCGGGTTTTCTTTTTTCGCACTATACTTCCATGTGGTACATCTTTATGATAGCGAGCACAAAGGAAAAGCACATGAACACAGGAGAGCATTCAGTCTAACACAGGGTTTGCAAAATCGACACTGTTTTGGGGGTCTGCAATACACCAAAGGACAATGGTGATTTCAATGCTCACCTTGAAACACTGGGTGAAGAAAGAAATGGTGTCCAGGACCGTTAGGGAAACTTCTGTGGCCGTATTGCCTTCCAGTAAGGCCTGGTGCACAATGTCTGCTTCGGAGGTGCCAGCATCTGGGAGCAGGAAGTAAAGAAAAGTATTGGAATCCTCCAGAACAACGTGCAAGTGTGGCGCTTGGGCACACACAGGGTTATAACTCCAGCTCTCCTGAGACCTCAGTGCAGCAGATACTCTCCTTACCCACGGCAGACCAGGGCAGCAGCGTCACCACACAGAGGGAAGATTGTGAGTGGCCTCCTGCCACTTCCCTTGGCCCCCAAATCAGATGCAACATGACATCCCCATCCATCAGCTGCCCTCTCCAAGCTGGATTCCTGGAGCAAAAGAGGGGCAGGCTCTCTTATGGGGGAGGGGTGACATTCACCCACGGGAAGAAGGGCCAATACAAGGCCTATACCCCACTTAAATCCCACTGAAGCCCCGTTGGCATTGGCCTCATGCTGGGAATCTGCACGGGGTGAACACCACGCAGGATGCAGCATTCCTGTCTGCTCTGCTCTCTCACTAATACCAGAGCACCATCTGTCCCTACCAACAACCAGGAACTGCAAGTGAGATCGGAAGAGGAAAATTCCATCTACAGATGAAACAGGGGTGATTTTTAACACACCCTTTGGCATGAAGCCCCACCATGCCCCACAGTTCAAGGGGCTGCAGGGAAGAGAGGGGATCGGTTTAAAGATGCAAAGCCGAGCAGCCTGATGCAACCAGAGACAAGTGTCCTCACAAGTGGCAACACACAGTCATCGATAAAATGACGTTACCAGCCCCGTCTCTGTACATACTGTGATTGAGCGTAAATGAACTTTCCAAGCTGCTCAAGTGCTGCAGCCGGGCCTGCATCATGCCAGCTCTGCTGCGAAGGGCAGGCATTGTCTGCGATTTCCTGTCAGCTCCGACATGCTTTGATAGCCAGGCATCGTGAACCCTGAAAGGAGAACCCAAGATGCAGACTAGGATGGGCCTGTGGCACTGGGCTGGCATCATTACCACTGGAGCGTGAAGCAGGGAGACCCAAGTCCAAACTGCTTGTCAAGCTCATGCCAATACAAAGCAGGGCTTAATGTGGTACCTGGAGCAGGCAACAAAAAACCGCAAGGACAGCCTGTCCCTGCTGGCCCAACGGAGCACTATGCCAATTAGCCCAGCGGCGGGTCCGTCCCTCAAGCTCTAGCATAGCCAGCAACGAAGGCGCTGCTTTGCAGCACCTCTGAGAATCAGGCCCCGAGCCAGCCTTGTGAACTGAGACCCACCACTTGTCTATCAAAACTTGCGGCTTCACGCTAGCAGAAAGCTACAAAAATAAATCTCAGTGAAGGGCTGGCTGGGTCAGAGAAAGGGCTAGGAAGTTGAGCTTTACCAGCGAGAGCTGAAGTTGCCCTCTGCTGAGCCGGAGGAAAAGAGAGCACTGAGAGAAGTGTAGCTTCCCTCCTCTGTTAAAACCAGAAGGGAGCTCCCCACTTCCTCTCCCTGGCTGGGGTGAGCAGGGCTCCCCAACAGCTCCCTCTCCCTCTCCCTCTCCTCGCACTGGATCTGAGTGCTCCCCTGTTCATTCTCATGTAGTCTCCATGGGGCAGGTGGCGTGTGGGAAGAAACTGCTAGCAAAAAGAGTACAATACCTGGCTATATTTCTCTTCCCCGCGTATCTGAAGTGGAATAAACAGACTCTAGAAAGAAAAACATTGTAAATGTCAGGAAGGAGACTGAGCTGTTTCACTTTAACCAGTACACGTCTGGGTGTGTGGGTGTGGGTGTCTGTATTTTAACTCTGTGTTCAGCGTGTAGGCCCTCAGCCCCCGTAAACACACTCCTATCTACTCCCCCACCTGTGCTGCCAGACACAACAGAAAGTGAGACTGCACTGGTATTTCCAGAGCCTTTGATGTGCTCACCTTCTCTTGTTATGCAATGGAACGTTCTTTGCACAGAATCAGTGCCAATCACTGTCAGCTTGCCAGCCCGGCCTCACGTATCTAATACTGCTCCTCTGGGGCTGTTACCCTACAGTCTGCAATGGCTGACCCTAGATCATTCCTTATGTGAAGCAATATTATACAAACTACTTTTCTACCTCCTGGTAGGCTGCATCTTGTGTGGAACGGAGCAGCATGTACCGTGTACAGTGCATGGAGGGATGGTTTCATTTTACCTACATATGTTATATAACAAACGTATCATGTGCAATTCGAAGCATAGATACAATCTCCTGATACTTACTCCAGAAGTACGAGGACATTTATCAGCTCAGGGGGGGATATTTTGTTCCAACAGGTGAGAAGTGTATCTGAAAATGAAACAAACCCACTAAGAATATATAACAACATTTAAGACCGTCACAGAGGGTCTTTGCAGGCTAAATCAGCCTGTGACCACTGGCCCGTGGAAATCTATCTTTGCAGCCACACAAGCATGTGTCTTTTCATACTGGCCATTTGATTCTTCATCTCCCTGGAGGCCTTTGCCAAGCCTGCTCATCCAATGAAATGGTGCAGGGAGCTGCAGTGGAGGTGTTTCCAGCCATGGAGGGGAACAACCCCTGAGCAGTCAGGGTCAGACGCTCCCCTTTCCCACTAACACATTTTTGAAAATGATGAAATAAGACAGAGCTGAGCAAGGCCGGGATCCGCCTGACCCCCAGTGATGGATGTGGTACCCGTGGGCTTGCCCTCTTTCCTGTGATGGGAGCTCCTCTACCTAACCAGGCTCCAGCTGGGATCCCTTCGCTCCCCCCTCAACTCAGCAGTGTGGGAAGGGCCGGGGTTCACAGCCCTTGATTCCAGTCTTAGGCCTTGGCAGCCCCAGCTGGCTGTGGGAGACAGCTGGGCTTAGCGAGGGGAGGTGCAGCCCTCCCCCCAGAAATGAGTTCACTTACTGTACATTTCTGGTAACACGATGAAAACCGAGGGCACACAACCGGCACCGCCACTCCTGTGATGCCCCAACACAACCTGCTGCAATATACGGTACAGAGACCACCTGAGCAATGGTGCTTTATCAGACCCTGGGCCCATGCTGGTGTCTGACTGGCACAGCCTGGGATGGGGAACAAGAGGGCATCTAACTCCCAGCAGCCTCTCCAGAGTCCTTGCAGCACTAGGGATGCCCCCTCCTGCCCCTCACACTGGGGTCTGTCAGGTGAGGAAGTGTATGGCTGCTTCTGGTGGCCCCGTATTATTCCTGTCGTGGGGGAGATCCCCTCGCCTTTACGGTTGCTACACACCACGGCATACAGGGGCTGTGGTGGGGACCAGATCCATCTCCTAAGCACACAGTATGGTGAATGTCACTAACCTTCAGAGACCATTTTAATGACGTAGAGGTAGCACATTAGGAGACTCCTGATCTCATACTGGTCCAGCCTACTGTGATGGGACACATTACTCCTCGTGGAACTTCTCCGGCTCTAACCACCACAAAGATATACGTTAGAAAACCATCCCGAAGCACAGAGTGCCAGGTCCCTGCTTTGAATGGAGCCTAGGTTGCCCCTGATCCGAGGCTGCTTCCACCTGATGGCTAATTGGCTATTAGGTGAAATATGCTGGTGGCTGAAATCTGCCTGTTGGGGTGGGATGTTCCCATGTCACCCAAGCCACCGTGAGATCGGGCAGGAGCTGGCACTTGCCGGGGTCTCGGCTCACAGAAGGGGAACGCGGAATAAACGATCTCCGCCATGGAGCGAGCAGAATGAAACCGCACGTACCCACTTGGCTCCCTGGGCTGGTCAGTTCTGGCTGAAGCCCCACACAGGTTTTTTTTGGTTTGTTTTTTTTTAGCTGGGCCCCAGGGTCATACAGAATAGACAGACATTTTTAGTTTCTGATTTTTCCTGGAACAGGCTAGGAGCATGAGTCACTGCACACACAGAATGAGCATCGCGCTGTTTGTATGTGCCAAATTCTACCTATTAAATCCACACGCCACTCAATGCTGGAAAATAGGAGGTGCACAGATGGCATCGGAGAACAGTGCACATACTACACCATGCAGCTCTAAAGACCTACACCTCTGTTGCTGTAAAACTGAACTGTGGTACATCATGTCTATTAAAAGAGAACTATTTTTTGGGTACTCTGAAAAACAAACCTTCTACTACTTGGAGGAGGACTCCTAGCTAACCAGGGTCCCTTGACAAGAATTGTGCTAAAATCAACACTACTTGCTGCAAAGCAGAGTTGGATGTTCTCTCCAATGGGACTTATGCACATGTATAACACTTGGCTGAATAGGAATGGTTCAATGCTCAAGCACTTGGCAGAACTGGGACCTCAGGGCTGTTGGTGGGGATACTGGACCTTCACCAGGCCCCGCCTCTCCCACCGAGAAGCTCTGCAGACTCCCTTCTGAGGATGCACTGGCAGAACCAGTGGCAGCTCCGAGAGCTCGCTCCTGTTGCCTTTTTAGTCACAGAGGCCAACGTTTTTAAAAGAGCATGTAGCAATTCTGCATCCGCCCCAGTTACATGTGCAAATGCCTGCTGGTCACAGGAAAGCCAGGGCAAATCCCCAGTCTCTGTGCACGCAACTTGGGCTCAGGCAGGGAACTTGCATTCTTAAAATTTGGGGCCAGATTCTTCCCTGGGTCATTTGACCAACGTTATTTCCTGCGAAGCTTTTTAAACAGAGCTGCTTTTCCTACAGCTGTGTCCTCTCTGCTTCTTCTCCCCTGAAAGTGACGAGCACTGGCAGACAAACACCATGGTGCTCTGCTTTCAGTCCACTAGAGAACTCACCAGGCCTTGGTCAAACATGCAGTGACCCATGGAAATCAATGGGGATCTGTGTGCGTATGTGTCAGTCACAGCACATGTGCATACAGGAGTAGAAATATTCCCTATGAATTCTGAATTTGACCTTCTGTAAATCATTCACAGTGTTTTAGATCAATAGATTAAAGCATAATTAGATCATCTAGTCTGACCTCTATAAAACACAACTATAATTTTCTGTTTGCTTTAAAACTGGTTTGCAAGAGAATGATCAAAATGGTGATTTTTTTTTTTTGAGCAGCCCAAATGTGCTATTGCTTTCTGTCATCCCAAATGCATTACATTTTCGCCGGTGTTGTACTGATCAGGAGAACCCGTTGCCCCTTCTGAACTCAGAGATCCTTTCGAGTCCTCTCTTTTCATACTGTGGCCGTTCGGAAGTGCTGTACCACAGCCTAAGGAAAAAGAACAAACCCACGAAGGCACAGTTAGCAACTACATATCACTGGGAAGGGGCTTCATGAAAGATGCCTGAAGAGATGGGTACGTGACTTGCAGAGAACAAATGGCAAGTGTACAAGTACTGCTGGAGCAATGATCAATCCAGAAACAACTGATAGGGTCATGCAGAGTTTAGACAAAGACATACAAAACTTTAAGAGGTTGTTTAACAGAACAGTAGTTTAATAATGAGGTCTCTTCCAAGCCTAATATTCTATGATTCTATGTTCTGGCCCAGATTCCGTTCCACTTACTCGCACTGAGTAACACATTATTCCACTGGTAGTCCCATTGATTTCAGTGTGAGTAAGGGTGTCAGGCTCTGCCTTTTGACAATTGATTTGATAACTGTTGAATATTAACAATGGATTAGTTCCACCAGCCCTTTCTCAGCTCCCACTGAACTGACGTGGGGAAGGAGGACGGCAGAGTTTGGCAGACCACCTATCTCCTGAGCGTAATGAGGGAAATCTATTCTTCGAATACGTCTCGTGGCTTCCCCCAAGAGCAAAGTCCTTTATAAACATTTAAGAAAAATTTCCATGTAGCAATAATCACCCCTTGGAATGAGTAATCTCATTGGTTCCGATATTGATGCTTAGGCCACTGTGGGTAGGTCTACACTGCAACTCGAGAGGCGATCCCAGCCCCGAGAGGCAGACCTGCACTAACGCTAATCTCACTAGAACAGCTGAAAAGGGCATGTGAAGCCTTGGCAATACTTCAGGCCTTCAGGGAGGGCTGTACAACCCCCCTGGGACCCTAAGCATAGAAACACACACATTGTCTGCCTGTGCTGAAGCCCGTGTCGCCACCTCTTCACTGCCGCTTTTAGCTGTGCTAACTAGACTGAATTTAGGGTGGGTATGCGTCCAGGAGCTGCACTCACACCTCCGACTACCCTGGCTACTGATTTCAACAGAGCTACTCAGTCGAAGCATGGCCGAATCTAGCCCTTGTAACCTTAAGGACACAAATTCCCTCACAAAGGATGGGCATACTATTGTGCTGGGCAAGGAAGGGAGCAGACTTCTGCCATTTTTAATCACTTAAAACTCGGGCCCATTGAAGATTAAGAGGACAGCCCACATTTGGTGTATTGTTCTCCTGTCTCCTTCCTTCTCTTGCTATGCATTTGGAATAATACAAGGAAAGTGCTGTTTGGTTCTACCAGCTGCTTTTAGTTTGCACTAGTGATACTTTAATTACACTTTAAATAACTCATTTACCTGTATCTTTCTCCACAATCAGACTTGATCTGTTTGAAGGGGATGTAAAATTACATAAAAACTCATCTCTCGATGCCTGCAAAACAACAGGAGATACATGTGACGGAAAAGCAGTGTCAGAGTATAACAGCAACTACCAACTAGATCAGCGTTGCAAATTTGAGATGAAAAATATTTAGTGTGACTAAAAAGAAAAAAAAGTCTCCTCACTCACTTCTGCCACGATGAGGATGAATACACTAGCTGAGTTGTTCAAGGAATAGTAAAGCATTTTTACAAATGTTTTGTTAAATTTTTTTTCTCCCCAAGATTTCTGTTGAAATGTTGACCAGCTCTAAAAATTTGATATTTTACTTGTCAATCTAAAAATTTTACTTGCCCTGAATAAACGGGCAGGGACAATTTGCAAGGCTGAGCTCACTCCGGGGCCAAGCTCAGTTATAAATATGCAATTCCCATTGTAAATCCACATTTGTGTGAGAGTGGGACTTGGTTTTACATTAACACATTACGACAACCCACCTTCCTCAAATAATGACACTTACATAGGGTAGATCTCAAAAGAATGTGTTATAAATGAAAGGGCAAAGCAATCTCATCTAGCAGTGCAGAGAGATTTATGTCAGAGTAGAAAAGGAATGTGAAATGAATGAAACAAGCAAGATCAAACTGGGCTATGGAAAAGAGAACACAGTTATTTGTTTATAAAGCAAAACTGAGCAGGCTACTGGCAGTACATACTAAAAACTTCAGGTAGGGTGATAGAGCTAAGGAACCGGAGGTTGGTCCCCGCGGGAAGATCAGGTCCAATGGAGCCAATTCAAGGGGGCTACCCCTGGGACTAGAAAGGCCTGCCGGAGGCCAAGAGGAGGAAGAGTGGCTGGGGCAGGGGAGTGGAGCTAACTCTGATGGTGGGTTCCTGGAACAAGAGACCGGGTGCCCAAGAAGGTATCTCTGGGGCCAGTGTTCCAGAAGGGAAGCAAAGGTGGCTGAGAACAGAGAACTGGCCGTGATGCTGAAAGAGCAGGATTACCACAGATCCCTGGGAGGGAAGGCTGTGAAACACTAGGACGAAGGGCGAGCCGAGGAACTGTTTGTATGTGGAGCGTGCTTATGTTCAGACAAATAAACCTACTTCAAGGAGGCTGGGTTTGGCAGTGAGTGCTTAAGCTAGGGAGAAGCCCTACTCTGTCATGTATGGTGGAGAATGGGGGCGCCTCGATAGGCCCTGAGACAAGGGGAGAGCGAGGTGGTTCTTTGGTGCCCAGTGAAGCAGGGAAAACGGGCACGTGGATGGCGGCTGCTCTAGTTGAGCTAGAAATCCTGAGGAAGAGAACTGTCAATCCTCAGTGCACGTAGCGTTACTCACAGAATTAGACATGGCCGTGCAGGAGTATAGGGTGTCCCGGCCAGCCACTCGCTGGATATTCTCTAAGAGCAGCGCAACCAGTGGCAGATACAGCTGGGCTATTTTCGCCTGCTGGTTCTGAAAGAGAATCAATGGCACAAACTGTTAAGATAACCACCAATCTCTTCAAATGTAGGTGACACAGTTAAGCTCCTCAGCTTCTCCATGATGATCCCTGCTGATTGCTACAGCCTAGAAAGAGTTAGCTACTGCTCCGTCACTATCTTTAATATGTTTATTTGCACAACACCTCTGTGAGACAGGAAATATTAATATCCCTCTTTTATAGATGAGAAACAGCAGGGCTAAGCGACATGCCCAACATCACACAGGAAGCATGGGGCAGAACAAGCAATTGAACCGGAGTCTCCGGCTGCACCTTAAGCACTAGACCATCCTTCTTCTAAACAAGAGAGGCCTGATTTGCAAGAACAAGGAGTATCCAGTAAGTGCCACTGAATTAATGAGTTGTGGCTTTTGTTCCCTTATCTTGCACTGAGAAGGGACAGGGAGCTTTTCCTTGATCTCACTGATTCTTACAACATGACTTGCCAACTGCTGAGCATTGTGGCGAAGAGTTTCTAAGCTACAGAAGTCAACAGAGATCAGAGAGAAGCAAAACAAACTGATACCAAATGCTGACTGCCTAATTCCCCCCCGAAAGAGAAAAGTTACGCTGGCAGAAATCCCGCATCTCAGAAGTCACTAACGGGAAAGTCATGGGGAAGCAGAACAGTTCCAACATTTAAAAATGATTTATCATAAAACTGCTGGAGTAAGAGAGGCACCTAAACACAATGTGGGCATTTCATAGATTCATAGACGTAAGGTCAGAAGGGACCATAATGATCATCTAGTCTGACCTCCTGCACAAGGCAGGCCACAGAATCTCACCCGCCCACTCCTGTAACAAACCCCTAACCTATGTCTGAGTTACTGAAGTCCTCAAATTGTGGTTTAAAGACTTCAAGGTGCAGAGAATCCTCCGGCAAGTGACCCATGCCCCACGCTGCAGAGGAAGGTGAAAAACCCCCAGGGCCTCTGCCAATCTGCCCTGGAGGAAAATTCCTTCCCGACCCCAATATGGCGATCAGCTAAACCCTGAGCATGTGGCCAAGACTCACCAGCCAGCACCTAGCAAAGAATTCTCTGTAGTAACTCAGATCCCACCCCATCTAACATCCCATCACAGGCCATTGAGCATATTTACCTGTTAATAATCAAAGATGAATTGCCAAAATTAGGCTATCCCATCATACCATCCCCTCCATAAACTTATCGAGCTTAGTCTTGAAGCCAGATATGTCTCCTGCCACCCCTACTGCCCTTGGGAGGCTGTTCCAGAACTTCACTCCTCTAATGGTTAGAAACCTTTGTCTAATTCAAGTCTAAACTTCCTAGTGTCCAGTTTATATCCATTTGTTCTTGTATCCACATTGGTACTAAGCTTAAATAATTCCTCTCTCTCCCTGATATTTATCCCTCTGATATATTTATAAAGAGCAATCATATCTCCCCTCAGCCTTCGTTTGGTTTGAAACCAAACCTCGCCCAAATCCTTTTACCACAGTGTGAGATCGACTAGTCAGAAAAACATCAAGCTGCCTTAGAGTAATAGAGATTAGTGCTCTCTCCAGATTGCTGCATATTTAATACAAGGATGCTAAATTAAGTCCTAGTCCAGCAAAGCACATGCTTAACTTCAGATAGCCCATGGCTAATCACATGCTTAAGTACCTTGTTGGATCAGGGCCTTACCACCTTAATGCTCAATATGACTAAAACCAATGGAAATAACTAACTGAAGATTAAGCTATTTCCATCTTGAACTTTCCCCATAACACAGTGTCAGTTATTCAGAACCGGTCTTTAAAAAGTGATAAAATACGAATGAACTGTTCAAAACCAAAACTTTGTTGTGTGTCTTTGCATAGAAACCAAACACACGCTGAATTGTCAATAAAGTCATGCCTTACCTTGTGCTGATATCTATTGTCAAACGCATGCTTTATTAACAGATTCTTTAACACAGTGATGGCTGTAAATCTGATATCATAATTGTCCTGCAGAGCAAGAGCTGTTTCCCTCAGTAGCATCCCCACCAAGAAGTGATGCCTGCAATACTCATCGGTTAAATTGTATTCAAGATTTACATCTGCAACAAAACAGAAAAACACTGAACAGTGCTCGCAATATTTTGTTTTAGAGAAAGAAAACACAATCATGACATATTTGTAATACAGATATCGTCCCCACTGTAAAGCACTCTTATGTTGGTGTGATTCAGTGACTATGAACAGCCCTGTAACTTTTGTAACCATTATTCAATGCAGCAACGTTTTGATTAAGACAGAATTGACCAGAGATTTTGCCCACCGATTTCAATCACGTTAAAGGACACAGACACCCACTAGCTCCTCCGGTTTAGGTTCAACATTGATATTTGCTTCTCTCTTTCATGACAATGCTTTGGCAGCTCTGGAGCTAAAGGTCCTCAGAGATCCTTGTTAAATTTACCTCTCTAGGGCCCAGATCAGCAGAGTTTTACTGAAGTCCTAGAATCACAGAGAACAGAGACGGAAGAGATTTGCTAAGACCCAACAGTACGTAGAACCTGGGGACTAGCCCACTTGCGGGGTTATAATAATGACACAGCATCTTTCTGGGGCTGTTTATGTGACTGCGAACTAACAAGCAAGCGAGAAGCTGAAGCCCTGGAGTGACTGCGGCACTCTGCGGGTGATGGTGAATGGGTGGTGGAACGAGAGACATCATGGCAGTGATGCCTAGTTTCAACAGGCCACTTGGCGCAGCGGCTTGGGAAGGAATCTGCACACCGAGTCAGGACGCTGGTTTATTCTGCATCCACAATGGCAGCACTGCCTCCTTCAGCCCAGGTCAGACCGCAAAGGAAAGGGTTATAATACTCCAGAGTCCCAATACACAGGAGACAGCTTCTTGCAATTACTGTACAAGATCAAGCCGCAGGAAGAGCTAAAACATACGGGAGGCACATGAGGACACACCTTCACTGCCCTGCTGCTGCTTTATAACATGCCCCCGAGGACCTGGGGAGCTAACCGGGCAGGGGGTTTAATGCCCTGCTTGCCAGGAGCTGTGATGGCTTCACCTCTGCCAGCAGACACCTTTTGCTATTCCTGACACAGCCTCTGCAGCACAGCCACCAAGGAGCAATGCAGCCCAGCATTTCACTGCTTAGGGTGGTTTAACTTCACCAAGGTCAGCTCCTGTTGTGCTCTCCCCTAATGCACGCCCACACAGAGTCTGCATAGCCCGCAAACTCCCAGTCTCGCGGACACGATAAGTTGTGTGGCCTTTCCCCCGAGCGAACAGCCTCCTTATTCTTGGCTCAGATGCCTTTTGAAAACTCCCACAAGTGTGGAAGGCTCCCCTGATACACCTGGTTAGGCCTGGGGTGTCTAGACAGCTTTGAAAATCCCACACTAAATTTTCCAACAGCTGTGTCATGCTGCTTACAGAAACAATAGATATTTTAAATTCTGCTGATCCATATCGTCCAATACAACGTTAATTGAACCGTGAATTCTTGATTAGGAGAAAACAGAAAGCAAGCTGGAGAAGCTATCTAGCATTGATTGTTAACTGCTTTAGTAAAAGTCTACGTCTGTTACACAATATGGTTATTTCCGTTAGTTGGGTGCAAGCAAGCTAGTTGATTTGAAGCTGTGTATTTAATTTGACATTAGCTGATTCAACGATCCCCGTCGAACCTACCTACCGAAGTGAACCGTTCCACAGCAAATGAAAAAAAATCTAATTAATATGTAAAAAGAAAAGGAACAAATAAAAATACAGCAAAACTGAACAGTATTAAGTAATCCTGCCTCAGCCTTGGGCAGGGGATAATCTTGATGGTGTTGTTACACACTGTTAGCACATTAACAACGAGGAGTCCGGTGGCACCTTAAAGACTAACAGATTTATTTCGGCATAAGCTTTTGTGGGTAAAAAACCCACTTTGGGCATAAGCTTTCGTGGGTAAAGAACCAACCTCGGGCATAAGCTTTTGTGGGTAAAGAACCGACTTCTTCACATATTGTAACTTGCGTTTTTACTAATCTGTTGTTTAGCTGGCTGAAAGTGACCTGCAAAACCTGGCCAGCGTTAGCTCTGTTTACAACAGCAGTGTCAAACTCTAGCTGCTGATGAAACACAGATGTCTTTCAGGAAACCTACAGGGGGAGGGAGGGGATGTGAAAACTGACTTCTCATTATCCCTGCCCTGGAAAGGCACAGATAAACTGCTCTGAGATGCCTCTGAGAGATAATGGAGTGTGACCTGGAGCGGGCATGGTCTGCATGCAATGTGTCTGTTCACACCACGTCCCCTGTTCCCAGCCCTATGTAAACTAGTCCTTTTCTAGCATGAACACAGTACTAAAGGAGTGGTGTGAAGGGTTCTTTCCTTGGTTCAGATAACTCCATACACCATGAACTACACGTACAGACCTGCCCACTTAACCACGGACACGCCCCAGTATGGTCCTCTGCAAGGGCAGGCAGAATGGACTTGTCAATGCCACTTCTATCGTGTGCACATTTGAGGAGGGGGCTGTGCCACTTTCTCACGTCAGCCAGATCCTGGTGACCGTAGTGAACTGATTCACACTCATTAACATATGCACTTTTTTTTTTTAAAGGAAAGAAAACAACTTAAATGGCAGACACTGGCAGCAGCGAACTACAGGGCAGGAGCTCAGTGGCTTTTAGTTTTTCAGTCTGAATGCTACTAGTACAGAGACGTACGTTAACCAAGTCAGAGCATCCCTATCCTACTGAGTTAACCGTAAGCAGTCAGCAGACATCCCAGCCCAGTGTATAACGTCTCCTCTCTTCCCCAGCCACTTCCAGCAGTGCATGGTGTTACACCGGGCCAGATGGACAAAAGTCCAGCTTTACGCGAGTGTGATGGAGATTAGTCTGGGCCAGGCAGCTCAGAGAAGTAAGTAATGCGAGAAAACAGACAGGAAGATGCTCATCTGTCGCAGGTGCTCCAACAGAACGCAGTTCGCCTTGGCGCTCCCTCGGAGGTAGGGCAGTGCTGTTATCCCCATGGGACAGATGGGGGACTGAGGAGACATCGCTGCAGAAAATCCCATGATGGCGAGTCTCAGAGCCTGCAGACTTGGGCTTGCAGAGCTCAAATGACAGAACTAACAATAGCCATGCAACCATTCCTGCTCTGGCTCTGAAGCCCAGCAATGGTGGTAGGGGCTCAGAGCCTGGGCAGGCACATTTACACAGCTATTTTTAGTGCCGTAGCACCAGCCTCGTGAGCCTGAGTCTGTAGACCTGAGCTCTGAGACTTACCACCACGGGTTTCTTTTTGTTTTGTTTTTCTCCAGTGTAGACATACCCCCAGGCACAGAGACCCGGTCACCCACTGAACCAGCAGCACAGCGGGGAATTAAACCAAGTCTCCTATGTCACAGATTAGTGCCCTGCCCCCAGGTATAGCCATTCTCTTTGGGGATGGAGCTTGGAGGTTGTGGGAAAGGGCAGTTAGATACACTACATACAACATAGTCACTGAACCCTGTCCAGAAAGCTTGACAGGCTTATTTAAACGTAGGAAAGTGCTGACCAAGTGTTGTCTGTAGTTACATGGGCCCAGGAACACAGAAGCATTAAAATTAAAATGGGGCTCACCGAGGGGCGTTACATAAACTTAACCACCGAGGGAACTCATCAAGGCCACCGAGGGAACCCACCACAGCTGATAAAGTAGGACTTTCTCACCAGTTCAACAGGAAAAGCACGTACCTTGAACTCTCTGAAGTTTTGGTTTGGCAAAGGTCATCGGTAAATTTAAAGGAATGTAATGCTCATGATTGCAAATTGTTTGCAGAAATTCAAACTTGAATTCAATCAGTATCTGGATAAAAGATGTAAGATTTTAGTTTGAGTAGCTAATTGCCAGTTGGCACTCAACGTACTTCTTGTTCTCCGTTTGTGGAGCTAGCACAGGAACGGGGTTTGCATGATACCAGTTTGGTCTCAATAGCATCAGTGACTGATTAAGGCTGGTTTTATGTCCTGCTTCCTGCCTCTTCTCTCCAGTCATTATAAGCCACCGTGACCTCCTGTCCTCCACTACCCTGCTCTTTGTCTCCTCTGCTACCCCCGCTCGATACCCTGGACCTGAGACTCCCTAACATCTCTTGAGTTTGGTTGCTCCAATTCTCTCAGGTCGTTTTAAAATTTAGAACGGGACTGGCGCTCTTGGAGCACATGGAGATGCTGCTACTCTTCGCTGATATTGCAGCAATGGTGTCCATGTGGCAGCCAATTACAGTGCAAAATAATTACTGCAAAACTCTATTTGGTGCTGACAAATAACACCCCCAATGCTATTTCAATAAATCCGACGCTCACCTTAGGGTCTTTGCGGCTGAATCCAGAAACGTAGTCATTTATCAAATTAAAAATAAACCCTCTGTCCATAAATGTCAAGCAGCGCTGCAGAAAGCACAGTGAAGCATGTCAGCAATCATTAGAAAAGAACGTCACCATCCTAAATCTTCTCTACACTCCAAGAGTCAATTCACCAAGAGTCCTGCCAAGAGTCAAGCTGTGTTCTTCTGCAGGGCTACTCAAGTCTCATCTGATCTATAAACCTTTTTCTCTGAAATGTACTGAATGATCTCACTTCAGTCTCAATGGGACATGAGAAACATTCAAATGAGAGTGCACACATCTAATCATAGCCTTGGCACAGCTGCTAGCCATGATGGCAGGCCCTATATTAAAAGTGGAGAGTCCCCATTGCTTCTTACCTGCTACAAAAGCTAACCATGACAGGAAGAGTCTGAGTCACGGGACATGCAGAGATGATGCAGCAAAGCCATGTCTGCCCGGCTTGTGAATTCACAGCCTGTTCAGTGCTGCTAGCTGCCTTTTATTTATTAAGCCTGAGAGAGAGCAGGAAACGACTGACCTTCAGGAAGTTGGCCAAGCTAAAGTTGACATTCCTTGACTCCTCAGGAATTTCACTGTAGCGAATAGTCACATGGGGAATTATGGCAAGAAGCAGTGAATGTAAAACATGATGGTAGGAGTCAGGAAACCGCTGGGCTCTGGGAAGCTGAAATCAAACACCACAGCATACAATCAGGTCTGAGAGATGGGAGTCCATGTGAAAGCTCCCTTTAAGCATTCACGTAAAGAAATGTTCAGACAGACACCAGAAAATGGTGTATCATGTGCTCCTCAAGTGGCTGGGACACTAGAGGAGAACAGCCTACTACTGCTACCAACTAATGGAGCTACTCCTTTAGCTCAAGTACAGGAGGTCTGTGCTGCACTGACCATAAGAAAAAGACCACAAATGTTTATAGTGACATAAAATTACAATGGAGAGGAAGTGGGGAGAGGGAAGAAAAAACTATCTGGCTGGGGGTTTTTTTTGGTTTGTTTAGAAAGATTTACACATTTTGTTTGAGGATCAAGTTTGCAGAATAGTTGTCTGAATGAATATTGTGTTGTGACATCTCTCTTTGGTATGGGTCATGGGCAGTCACACTTACCTTGATTTTGTTTTCCTCTAACAGGTACATTGCCATCGACTTTGCCAGAGCTTCAAAGAAAAACCAGGAGTACTAGAATAAACAAATGCAGATCAGTTCGATCTCTCAGCAAGACTGAGCGCATTGGTCTGAATCAAAAAAATGCAGTCTTGTAATGACTGGAGGAGTAATATGGCTGACAGTTTAAACCATGAGCATTCCTTTATGCACGTCTTAAATAAGCCTTTTAAACTGAATCCAAAACACAGATGTAAGGTGCTGCTCGTAAGTAGATTACAGCTTCAAAATGCTTGCAGCTACCACCCCACCTTGCACTCAGATCCAAGCAGATCAACCCTGACACTTGGACAGAGTCTGCCTGAAATCAGTGGGTCTCCCTCAGGTGCAAGGGTCTGCCTGGAGAAGATCCACTTGCAGGATCAGGGGCTATGTTGTCATGCAAAGGCACATAGGAAGGGCCAGCTGACGTCACGGGGCTGGAATGGGGGGTAAGGCAGCGCATTACGGGGCCCAAAGGACATTATGCATGGGCAGGGGGAGGGCACAGAAAGGGACATGTTCCTAGGCTACAGGAGGCAGAAATGCAAAATCAGCACTGCAAGGAACACTCCCCTTGAGTGGAGTCTGGAAAGGGGTGAGATTGTATGTCGAATGAATGAATACAATTGCACACAGAGAAATCCGGGAGGTGCATCAGAGTAGGAATCAGTCACAGCTGTGTCTCCTGCAGGGAGAGTAGGGATCAGTGTCCACTGGGAGCGGGACCTGGGAACAGATTACAAAGGCTCACCCGGGCACAGTGAGACTCTGATCCTGGGGGATGGGTTTGAGCGGACAGAAGTGGCTTTGTAACATGGAACCGCTGACCTTTCCCCCTTTCTTCTCCGGCAGTTTACAGTAAATGGCCAGCTACCTCTTTACCTTGAGCAGCTTATTGATGGCTAGGAAATCTGCTGACTGCTTCAGCACTGTGGCCATTGCGGCGGCCAGGATTTCATGGGTCGTCTTTCCCTGTGAGGTGCTGGGTTTCTCTGCACGGAAACCATACTACAAAGAAACAGGGACATCATCAGGCCAGTGAGGAGCTTGCTCGTGGTGAGGAATTTTCCAGACCAGAGCATTGTCCTCACTGACCTTTATGAAGGATCGTAAGTAATGATCTAGTCCTTCCTCATGGCACTTGGACACGATGTGGAGAAGAACCCTACAAAAACAAACCATGGGGTTCTGCTCACTACAGAGCACTCTGTGACATGCAAGGGTGAGCTCATCCAGCTCGTGAACAGAGCATTCTGGCTTCTTCCTACTGCAACAGTAGCGTAACAGCCAGAGCCCCTGCGGCTGGTGTGATCAGACACACTTCCTGAGCGTGAGCCCTTTGGCCGCGGAGGAGGTTCACCCCTGAGACATTCTAGCCCGACTGAATGCCCTCAAACTCTGTGGAGATGAGAGAGAGGGGGCTAGAGCAGGACAGAAGCCCCCCTGCCCTCTACTCCCAATGTGTGCAAGCCTGCAGTGTTTGGTTAAATCTAGGGGCCTGATTCTCCTCTCCGACTGGTGGAAGTCATGAGGCTCTGCAGTGGAGCTGCACCAGTGTGTAACGATGTGACAAGTGAACCAGGCCCCAGAGATGTTTAACACATCACTTTGTTTACCTGCATTTTGACTGTGTCTTAGATTGCCAGGAGCAAAAGGTGTTTTAAAAAGCAACTTTACTACTCACTACTATACCTGGAGTTTCCTCTCTACATCTTTCTCAGCTGAGGCCAGGGGGACCTGCAGCACAGCCAGCTGCCCTCTGGCTTTCACCCCCTGGCCCAGAGCTACAGCATCGGGCTTCCAAACACTCCAGGGGAATTTTCAAATTCCAACACAAGCCAGTTTTCACTGGAGATCTAAGAAATGTGGAAACCTTCCCATTGATGCTGGAGTTTCTCAAACCTATTTTTTCAAAATCTAAATCAACCCAGCAGAGCCATTGGAAAGGGCCAGCTGATCACACCCACCCGCATTCCTCCTTGCACTGTGTCTTCTCCTCCAAATCTTTCTGCCAGGAATGCTCCACGTCTCTACTCCCAGCAACTCCTCCAGACCCTTTCCTCCTGAACGACACTTCTGCAAGGGGCAGCGAGTTGTATGAGAGCGTGGGGGCCTGGCTCCACTAAAGTTTGGAGCTGGGTCTCTCCCCTGGCCCCACCTGCGCACCTCCCTTGGAGCATCCCCCTGGCCCCGCCTGCTGCCCCCAGGCAATTTAAAAGGGCCCCTCCCACCAGCACAGCGGTGCTAAGGTGACTTCCTGCCTGCCTGCTACACTTCACGTCCCGGTGGTCCCTGGGTGGGGGGAGGGGCGCATGTCTCTGTACACTGCCCCCACCCCAAGCTGTGGCAATTGGAGCTGCAGGTGCAGTGCCTGTGGGCAGCAGTGCATGGAGACCTCTCCGGTCCCCTGCCTAGGAGCTGCTGCCAGTGGCGGGTGTGGGTCACTTTCAGGAGCTGCCCGAGGTAAGCACTGCATCCCCACACCCCCACCACCTGCCTCAGCCCAGACCCCGCACCCAAACTCCCTCCCAGAGCCCACCCCCTGCGCCTCAACTCCCTCCCCCTGCCCAGAGCCCACCCTCTGCACCCCAAACCCAGCCCAGAGCCTGCACCCAGCATCCCCTACTGCACCTCAACCCCCTGTCCCAGCCCAGAGCCTGCCCCCAAACTCCCTCCCAGAGCCCACTCTATGCACCCCTACTGCACCCCAACCCCCTGCCCCAGCCCACCATCCAAACTCCCTCCCAAAGCTGTGCACTAAGGGGAATGAGACTTCATACATGGCCGTGCAACTCTATGCATATTCAGCACGAGGTCTTGAACCTGGGGCTCCTGGGTCACCAGGCAACCTTCATATCCCAGCAACCATCCAGCAGCTTGTTAGCAGGGGGTGGGCTAAGCAGGTCATGGAATCCCAGTCCCGCCAGAGGCCCCGCCCACAGGAGCCCTGACTGAAGGAGCACTTGACCCCACCAATTGGCCCAGCTGCACTATTTAAGCCAGAAAGAGGCACAGAAAGTTGGCTGTGCAATTGCTGAGCTCCTGGTTGGCTGCTACATTGGAGGTGCCTTCCAGTCTTGCCTGCTTCCCTGCCTCGTTCCTGTTTCCCTGACCAGCTCCCGGTTCCTGTCCCTGTTCTTCTGGCTCCAGCTCCGGCTCAGACCCTCAGCTCGGATTCTGGGCTTTGGCATCCAGCATTTGATTCTGGTTCTCACCCTCAGCTCCAACTCCTAACTCCTACTCGGACCTCTAGGCCTGATTGCCCATGTCCCAGCCTGTAACAGGCAGTGCTAGATAACTGATTTTTAATAATACTAGACAACGAACCAATTCTAATTCAGGCTCTAGGATCTGGTGAGAAGTGACAGTTCAGAGTAGACAGGTGACTCCAGTCTCACTCAAACAACGTCAGGATCCTCAAGACAATTAGGGTCAGATTCTGCAACCTTTACTCATGTTGAGTAACATTTACTCCTGCCCCCAACAGGACCACTCATAAGAGCAAATTCTGCCCAGCACAGCTCAGGAAGAACCTGGCCCCTAAAAAATAAAGTTTTGAAGCCAAGAAGTAAAATAACAAAAGGGGGAAAATCCAATTCCCCTGATCTCTGATTTCATCTCCAAATACTTTTAAATAAAAAAGGCAAGATCTTTTGCTAAAGCAAGCTGGCTTCCAACTCTGTCTGTGGAGGTCAGCAAGACCTTTAATAGAAATATCAGTTGCAGGAATGCTATGTTTTTTTCTTTTTTTGGTGATGGAATGTCAGAATTCCTTTGAAAAAAATCTGAATTACAACTTTATATTTATAGTGGAAGAAAGCCACACTGGTTAGCAGACTCTTACATGGTGCAGTTGACAGCTACTTCATCCTCCTGGCTCACATTTGTGAGGACTCTGAACAGTTGCATAAGAATTACCGGTAGAAACTGTATCATCACTTGGCTCTCCATGGCGTGCAAACACTAGAACAAAGGTTCAAAACACATGGCTTTTAGCCTGATATGTTACAGATGTTGCCCTGTGTTTACTTTGCACAGAAATTTTTGCACCAGTGCAGGCATAAATAAAGGCGAGGGCTTCCCAGCTGGCAAGAAAGGAGGAGAGGTTGGAATTACCCGGCCAGCTCCTCCCACCAGGAAAAGCAGATAATTCCCAGGGCTCATAAATACTGCTCTCAGCTGTGCCCCAAGAGCCAGCTGTCTTGGAATGACTCAGCTGCCTTTCTGAGAAGTCACATGCTAGCTCTGGAGGGCCTCATATATCCCAAAGAGTCAAGCTGAAGTTTTGATCCCAACTCTCTTTTTGTGATTGGGGGAAAAAACTTTCCAAAACAACTCTGGCACTTCGGTGCCTAACTCCCACTGATGTGCAACGATACTCAGGCTCCCAAGTGCCTGGCTCCACTTTTGAACATGCGATCTAGGAGCTTTTGAAAGTTTGAATATTAACTCACTGTCACTTGGCCATTTCCCAGGCCCACGTCCATATTTAGGGACCTAAAGAAAAGTGCCCTCATTTTCAGAGGTGCTAAGGCCTGACTCTGACATGGACTCCCTCTACGACCTTGGCAATGTGACACAACATCTCTGCCTCAGTTTCCCCATCCGTGAAAGAGGACTAACAATTGCTACTTGCCTATCTCAGGGGCTGAGGCTTCATTAGATTATCTTTGTAAAGTGTTTTGAACATGGAAACTACTATTTAAGTGCTCACCATTATTATTAAAGGTGTGATTATTTTTATTCCTTAAAACAATATTTAGATCTATGAAATATAGCCAATTATTTTTAACACTAAAAGATCTACTTCTTTGCTATAGAATCACACTTGAAGACAAGTTCTTATCATAAAGTTATCAGAAACGGTGAACAGAAAGTTTTTGTCCTGTTCAGAAGTTACTGTTTATAAAAACTTGGACCTGATCCTACAACCCACCTTCAGATTTCAGTGGGATGACTCACCTGCATCAGGATTGGAGTTCTTTTAAAATTAAAATTCAATTCTGAGCTATCAGCCACATAGGCCAAATTTCAAGATGGCAAAAAAACTTAAAAAACAACAAAAAACGCTGCACACTGACTATAAATTGCTGCAAATCAGAGATTATGCTAATCCAAGGGCATCTTCAGTACCTACAGCAGCATGGGAGTATAGGTGCAATATAAAATATCATTACAGCTTTGGGAAATCATTGATGCCAGCTAGGTTCAATGTAGCAAATCCATCTGTGATATATGTGCCTGTGACATCTGCCCGTCGAGAGAATTACTCCCTTGTTTACAGGAAACTGCTGGTATGAATGGGCACTATTTGGTCCTTTGCCACTAGAGGGTGCTTGGAAGCTGCACAAATGCCACTACGTTCACACCCTCATAAAAATCAGAATGAAAGTGAAAACAGCGGCCAAAATTTCTGAGCAAATCACGTAAGCAGAGGAGAGCACACTTCTGAAAGAGCAGAACACCAGGAACATTAACTCGGGTGAAGAAGGGCCTTATATTTCAACATGCGCTGTTCGGGATCACACAAGGACAGTGACCCTGTCCTTGTTCTAGTTTCTGTGGGTCTGACCCAATTTCCAATGCTGTCAATGGAAAACTCTTGTCAACATCAGTGGGAGCTGGTCAGACCCTAATGGGTATAGAGAGGAGGGTCCTTTCTCACAGGGGCTCCACCGTTCGCACAAAAGCCTAAAAACGGACCCTGCTGCAGTGTGTGCCAGACAACTGAGCAACCAATTATCTGTGCTGCAGCGCAAGACACATGGCACTTTACAGCTCAGGGGTCCCTGCCTCAAGGCGTTTGCAGTATGAAGAGATAGGACAGAGCAAGAAATGCCATCGGGAAAGGGGCGGGGCTTCCATGAAATCAGGGAAGGACTGGAATGGCTCATAACACTGTGCACCATTGCGTTTGGTGAATGGTCTCTCTTTAGCGTCTTGATACTTAATTTAAGAACAACATGAAGTGGCAGGTCCATGCAGGGAAGCGAAGGGTAAGACAAGGGGTTTGCAGGACACCCACCACACAGTGCTACCAAAGCTACACATGCTGCCTGCACTGTATGGAGCATATAGCGCAGAATCACTGCATCATGTGTTATAGTAACTAAGGATTAATATTGACGGGCTTATATATCTCTCATTTTTAACTCCAGCGATAAGCCATTTACTTTCTAGGCTACGGGGCTGCTGACTCGTAGGTGTCCAGAGGTACCGAAGCACATACTAGAAAGCATTACTGAGATCAATAACTCTGTTACTGTCCCACACTCGCCTTTAAAGCCCTATTTGCATACTTCACATGGAATACTTAGTGGCGACTGAGTGACTTAAAAAGCCAGCTGAGTGTTCACCAATGGACTGTAAAAAGGGTCAGGGAAAGACACTGTTCACCTTTAGATATTTAACAAGCTCTCCTGGAACTTCTTTAGCTCCTGCCTGGACCAGCTGGCAGTACTGGAAGAATTTGTGCAGGTGCAAGTCCTGATTGAAAGATGAAAACAAACAAAATTCAATGAATCAATCTCAACCCTGGTCAGTCTTTTCTACTCCACATTTCCCAGGTCTGCAAACCTACCAGATCTATCTGCCTCTGCAACAGTGCCTGGCATGGGGCATAGCCTGATCTCAGCCCTGCCAGGAACTCCTCAACTGCCCGCCCCAAATCCCAGTTCCCTAGACCACAGCCCGGGTGGCACACTGCTCCCAGCCTTTTCAGATGCACACAGATGCATGGCCACATAACCACGCTCTTCAAACGGCTCCTCTGGCTCCCTGTTCTTTTCAGCATTAACACAAACAGCGGTCTCAGTAGGCTTGTACCAATCTGCATCACAGTTGTGTCTTTCCGGCTAGCCCTCCCCACACAGTCAGTTCAGTGCCAGCCTCCTCCTGCCCCTTCTTCCAGTCCCACCACTGGTGGGGCAAAAGCTTTCTCATCCTAGCTCCTGATATTTGAAACAGCCTCGCTGTGTCCATCTGCTTCACTGATCCCCTCTGAAATCCCCTCCTTTCTCCCCTGCCTATGTCCCTTGGATCTTACAGTTTACTAGTGGGGTATTTGCCTCTGGAAAGATTTGAGGGCACAGTTTGCACCAAGAGTGCAGTGTACGTGAGCTTGTGCTGTTGCTACTGACAGTACCACACAGTTAAGAGCAAAAAAAGGATAAAAAGCGCAAGGTAAAATGAGGCAGCTGCACACCGAGGCCTGGTCTACATTTACAAATCCCACACTGACCTAGCTCTGGCACTCAGGGGTGTGAAAAATCCCCACCCCTAAGAGCCAAGCTCTGCTGTCCTAACGTCCAGTGTAGACGCAGCTCGGTCGATGGAAGAATGCTGCTGTCACTAAGGGGGGAGGTGGAAAACCCCTTCCAAGGCTGCGCTCTGCAGCTACACTATAGGGTTATGCTGGCATAGCTTTGGTGCTATAGTCCCCCTAGTGCCGACACGGCCTTGAACACGGCCCACGACACCTCAGCATTGCTGCACACACACTGCAGCTCCTGTGACACTCACACAGTCAGATCGATGGTGCTGGGGAGATGAAATCTGTCATCACGAGTCTGACCTACTCAGGCGAACATTTGTCGTGGGACTCAATGAAGGTTGCTGCGGAAGGTGGTGTCTGGGGCAAAGTGTGACTCTTTGTCAAAACCCAAACCCTTTTCTTTTGGGGATGAAAAGTCAAAATGGTCTACAGGAAAACCCCATTTTCCAACCAGCTCAGCGACTCAGGCTTCCATAGCGCCTGCAGGTCGCAGTGTGAGCAGCAAAGGGAATGCCAGCACGTCTCGGGGCTCTCTCGCAGCTCTGATTGCTCATTATGCTCCCAATCAGAAGGGAGAGTGAACAAGCCGTAACCTGCTATTACACAGACTCTCTCTGCTTTATTCTGCAGAGCGCTAATCCCTTTCTTAATACCCTAAACCCAGCAGCAACAGAGTAGTTCAAATCATTTTATTACAACACTCCCTCCAAGCCCATCGTGACAAGGTTTTGCTACCTCTATGCTAATGCTAGGAAAGAGACAGTCAGCTTACCTGGGTGTAAATGGTTGACTCCAAGTGGATTTTGATCTTCAACAGTGGCTTTGCTCCATCGACCCATTTAATATCAACGCTCTGCTGCTGCGAACAGAAAATATTCAGCTACTTGGTTGCAGACATTTGCAGATGAGAACAAGGCTTTATGCAGCTGGATCTTTATTCAGTCCTGTAAATGCTCAATGCCTGCACAAAATCTGAAGAAAAGGGCTTTGCACAGCACAAGAGAATGGCGCCCTCCTTCAACCCTCAGTGCACCCTGCAGCTGCTCTGTTCCCAGCCTGCAGCAGGGAACGTGGGCTGCTGCACTTCATCAGCCACTGAATCCACATAATACACGTGCCCACTACCCAGGCCCCCATACCACACACAACTGTCCAGACACACTGGGACTGGGGTCTTTTACAGCCTCCAGTATTGCTGATGGTGGGTGAAGTGGGGGCAGGATTTTCTGGATGGACAGGTGTGGCTAAGAAGATCTAGGGGGCAACCCAAGGCTTGACATGGTAACAGCTGTAGCTGTCTTCTCTCTACTGTTAAGTGTATTTTAAATGCTCTTCCTACCCTGCGCGACTCCGTGTCCCCAGGACTCAGGTAGCCAGGTGGAAGATTGGCTGAAACGGGTAAATGCTGCTCAAAGGTGATAATTCGACCATCCTTCAGCAAAGGGAGCCAGGCAAATCCCACTGCGGAAACAGCCAATGAGGAGAGATTAAAGCACCTGCAGGAGTGTGTGTTCAGCACGCTTCTCAGGAGACCTGGAGCCGTGGCCACGACTCATCCCACCAGGGAAGCTAACCCAGAGACTGGGAACTGGCCTCTACCCGCCTTACTCTGACAAATTCCCTTCTGTAGAGTCAACGGCTGAAATTCACAGGGCACCACCTGCGACCCTCAGTGGGGCTGCATGGTAAATAGCCTTTGTGCTGGCTTAATGTATAGGGGTGAACTTCCCCCAGCAAGCATTGCTTGAGGGAGGACTGTGGGCACAGATCCCCAAATCAACAGGACTTCAATGTGGAAAGTTACACATACGCCCTGATCCTGCACCAACATGCCACTTTACTCCCATGGGTGGTCCCATTGCAGTCAATGGGACTTCTTATGCAAGTAAAGGTAAGACTATGCAGAAGATTTTGCAGGATGGAGGCAGTAGTTTGTATTTAAGGAGACACTAACCGGTTGTGTTGCTTCCTGTAGCAGGGGATACATGATTTATTTGTTCAAAAGAAGATTAAAACAGACTAGTACCTTAAATCACAAATAGTGTTTTCTTTTTATTCAGCACTTTACATTTATTCTCATCGCTGAGTATTAGATTTTAAGGGCTGTAATTTAAGCAGCAAACATACCTGGAGTTTCAATGGAGTCCTGTTTTTTCACTGATGCCTTGGTGTTAATTTCACAGCTGACATGATAGAAGGTGAAAAGCAAATGATGCTTTTGATGGAGATGAATTGGAAGCTCAATTTTAATCTAAAATGATATCATGACAGATAATACTGGATTTGTAATTGGCAATACGTTGTAAACTCTCTTATTTACTGAAGATTTCAGAATCACACATTGTGTTGCAGATATTTCTGCCCATCTTTGAACTCGACTGTGTAACAGTTTAATCACAACTGTGTATTATTTATACATTGTGACCATAACCTCCCAGTAATGACACCACATGCTAGGAAAGCAAGAACCAGAAAACACTGAAAATCACTGAGCAGCTGGGCTGAGACTTATTCCATCTCCAGCTGTACAGAAAGAGGTGCTGGCGCTCTCTGTGGTTTTGGTGTACCCATGAAAGGCAATTACTTCCCGCAGCTGTTCTAGAGTTGAGTGTTTACCTCATCATAGAACTCTGGACTCTGGTTATGATGCAACACGACAGCACAGGCATTTGCTGTCAGGAGGGGTCCTCCGGGTTTGCCATAGATACACTGCAATGAAGGCAAGTGACATGTTGGATCAAAGGCAGCTGTCACTCAAATTTGCCAACTAGAATAATGAAATACGTTGGAAACAGAAAATACTGACATTTTTCTAGATTCTCTTGTCAAGCTTGCAGAGACCATTTGACTGGAGGATCGGTCCATCAATAGCTATTAGCCAGGAAGGGCAGGGATGGTGTCCCTAGCCTCTGTTTGCCAGAAGCTGGGAATGGGCGACAGGGGATGGATCATTTGATGATTCCCTCTTCTGTTCATTCCCTCTGAAGCACCTGGCATTGGCCACTGTTGGCAGGCAGGATATTGGGCTAGATGGACCTTTGGTCTGACCTAGCATGGCCGTTCTTGTGTTCTTATGGAGACGCTCAGTATTAGGCCATATTAACCTAATGAAGTGCCCAATTCTATATACATTTGTTTACGGTTTCAAAAATGGATTAGGAACCAACCTTCAAAGCTTGGGCATCAGCTTCATCTGAGTCCTTGAATTCCATGCAGACCACAATATTCCTTGCCTGGAATGAAGAAGAATGGGAGAGTAAGCTCCCAGTTTTAGATCGGGGACGTTATGAGCATCTGTTCGGCCTGTGTTCCGTGTGACTCACCTTTGCAAATGTTTTCTGGCTGTCGTATTTTAAATGCAAGGGGTACACGTAGAGATGATTTTTGTAAATGGTGAAGGGATAACGGTATTTCGCCACTTCTGGGACAAACTCCTCCACCTCAATGGTGATGTTCTCATGGCCCTTTTCAAAAGGCTTTATAGGGATGTAAGAGGCAGTAACACAATCTAAAGAGGAAGGATAAGCTGAGATAAGCAGGTGTCTGACAAACACGGGAAAGAAAGCAAATGTAACATGCCACTTTACATTTGACATTCTGCCTTTGCCATCACATCCATGCACTCACTGCAGCCAGAGAGCCAGGGGTATGTGCCCCAGGGTAGAATATGGCTCCACTCTGTTCCACGCTACTGGGCAACTTCTCCTGTCAATCACAGGACAGCAACTCCTTCAATGGATCATTGACTAATGCAGCCAGAGCTGCAGATTTCCTAAAGCTTGAAAACAAAAGTGCAAGACGTGTTCCTTCAGAGAAACCTTTGCTGCTAAGCGCCAGCCATTCATAAAAAAAGATTTTAAAACATCAGTTTCACCAAATTAGTTGCTCATTATCTATCATTGTAAATTCTAGATATTTCTCATTCATATTATAGAGAAGCATGCTATAGATGTTACCAGGATGGTTAGCACAGTTAATATTTACTTTCTGATTTGTGTTTCTTACTTGATAATTCCAGAGGGATGCACTCGATGGCGATATTTAAGTGGCCTGGGATAACCTGGAGTTTTGTCTTCTCTGGCCTGTATTAGAAAGCAAGAACAAACTCATCAATCTCGAAAATTCAAGCATGAACAAATTAGCTCCAAATATTTGATCTCTCCAGGTAGTTTAGAAACACTCTCGCATCCACACATACTATTTTAAAGAATTTTCAAATGCCCACTCAGCCGCTACACCAGTTCCTTACACTCACTTCCTAAACTCTGCTAGAAGCTTCAGCAGATCCTCACTAGAGAGTTTGCCACTATCTTGTTTATAGAGAGGAGAAAATTTCCCGTCGAGATCCAGAGTACCTTGAGAGTCTTTGAAAACTGGCCTGCAAAAAACAAAAGTGGACACATTTCCCAAGCATTAGTATCAGGGCTACCCATGTGTGGCTACCCATGCCAATCTGGGAGAAGCTCAAAGGGTGATTCACTCCTGTGCAGGCAACACACACAAGGTCTACGCAACACAAATACTCAAACCCGCACACAGGTGGTGCATCGGATTTGTGCTGGCTCTCTGCACAGGAATGAATGGTATCCTATGGAAGCTCCTCAGCACTTCCTTGCAATATGAAAACACTGCTCAGGAACCTACACGTATGTACCAAGCCACAGTCCAAGCTGACATTCAAGAGTCATCACCATCTTGGTTTAGGACCAAATAGCAACCTAGTGGTAGGAATATGAGACAGTGGGATGAATTTACATCAGTGTCTTCAAGGGAGCTGCATTAGGGTCAGTTTGGCTCAGGATACATTTACCCTCAACAAAAGAATATTAGGGGAATCAGATCATGGTCTTCAGTCATCCAAGAGAGAAAGGGAGGAGCTGCGACTACGTGGTATTTCTTGGGACTCTCCAGAGCTGCAGATTGAACTAGTTAACCTCCACCCCAAAAACTCACTAACTAAAGGTCCAGTCCTGCTGCCCTTGTCTCCTGCGCAGAGTCACTGAAGCTGAGAGGACGCGCATGCAGTCCCTTCAGTCCTTTCTTTGAAAAAGAACCACAGGGGCTATCAGACGGGATCACACCAGTGGACCATCCTGCCCTGAGGCTGACAGGGTAATGCACTAGCTGCTTCACAGGCAGCTGCAGGACCTTGGCACCAGCAGTTATGGGATAACCTGTCCCCAAGGAAGTTCCCTCCTGACCCCAATAGGCACAGCTCAGCTCACACCCTGAAGCAGGAGGGTTTATAGTTACAACTGGTTGTAAATTTTTCACCCACGTGGTTTTGGTGAAAAATGCCATTGCTGTTGAAATCTAGACAGCTCAACAAATGTGTTGCTTGTGACGAAAATTCCTGTGGGAGGGAAAATGCATTTTTTTTGTTTTGAAATTTTCCTTTTGGGGGAAGTGTTGTTTCAGATTTTATTTTACTTTGTGTTTTTCATGTTTAAAAAATATTTTCACATTATTTCTTGAAATGTCAGCAGTAGCGATGCACAATCTGACCTAATCTAAGAGCTGAAAGACTCTACTTTATTTTAAAAATCGTTAAGGAAGACACTACATTGCAGTGATTGAAACATTTTCTTTTCCTGATCAAAGCATCTCCTGTTTGTGTTCCAGTGAACAGTCTGACCCTACTATTACTATCATGGTATGAAAGAAAATGGAATTCCCATAAAATTTCTGTTTTGGAAAATTTTCATTTTGGAATTCTGAATTTCCATTTTGAATTTTTTTTCAGTTTTATATTATAATAAAATTCAAAATGGAATTTCAGAATTCCAAAATGAAAATTTTCCAAAACAGAAATTTTATGTGAATTTCATTTTCCTGGGAAATTTCAAAAGTTTTTGTTCCCATATGGAACAATTTTTTTTTCAAAATGTTGACATTTCCCACAAAATGGAAGTTCCACGTTTCAACCAGCTCTATTTATAGCCCTCCCCAGAACTCTTGTTTATTTTATAATCTCTCTCCAGATCTAGGACTCCAGCCAATCCAAATTCTGGCTCAGAAAAACAATTTGCAGGGCCAAATTCTGCCCTCAGTTACACTTGTGCAGCCTTCCTGACTTGAGGAATTTGGCCCGATTTACAAACAACATAGACAACAACAACTTCAGGAGGACACGTGAGGATTTCAAGACAACTGACCTGGCAGCCCAAGCAAAGGGCATCCTGTACTGCCCAAGCCGACTACACACCTGCTTAGCCAACTTATGAACCTTCTGGGCAGTCTGGAAAAACAAAAGAAAGGATCAACAAGGTGACAGTGGGGTCACGCCTTCATAGGACAAGAATTAAAATGTGATGGCTGTGGGAAAGGAAAGCTCTCAGCCTTCCAGCAACATACAGCCAGGTAGCAAGTTAGAGCATCTAAGCTGATACCAAGGACGAAGCCGACAATCATTGTGACTTCACACCATGTCTACTTCACTGCTGTATGTGATCAGCATGCCTTTTAAGGTCCAGCTGTGTTACCAGCTAACCTATGCTGTATGCAAGGGGAGTATAGAGCCTTTACCCACCCTGGGCCTCACCCCACTCACCCTGAAGTCAACGGGACTCTTTTCATTGAATTCAGCGGAGGGCTGAGGTCCCAGCTGGGTACACACAATTCATAGCGGCTACCACTAGAGGGCCCCCAGATCCTGCTGCCATTTGCACACGCTGGCCATTAGCCCTGTGCACCCAGGCAGAGGAGAAGGAGGAGGAGTTGTGTGCAGAGTGGGCGTGGCTACAGGGTGGGTCATATTCTGCCAGGTTCTGAGCCCCGCAAACTGTGGTGCAGGAACCATTTTCATTAAAAAAATAGCTCTTCCCACCTGCAGGAGCAAACGCAGAGGCAACCTGAGGCAGTTGGTTGTGAGCAGGGCTGAATCTCTCGTGTGCATAGCAGTTCCACACCCAGCTTAGGCCGATGCGGCATCAGGCCCCGCACCGTTCTAATGTGCTGGGGAAATAATTATCTCATCTTAAACATCGATCACGTTTCTGAACAGCCAAGCTCTGTTCTGAGAGACGAGCTGACATCAGCCGTGATGCCAGTACCCAGAGCAAGGCCGGAAATGCCAAGAGCCGTGGCCATCTTAACTGCATAGGGAAAGCCTAAGGTTTGCCAGAAAGGACAAGAAATAACAATCCATGTGTATTTTCATGCTTCTCAGAGTATCACAAGCCAATGGAGACTAGCCAGCTCCAGGTTATCACAGGACTGGGTGCAGTGCCCTTTCGGAGACCCTGCCATACATAACCTTATCCAGTACCTTCCCCGGGTCGGAGTTCTTGATGTACGGGTCCACACAGTGTGTGATGCTGCCTTGCAACACTTTCTCCACACGGGCGACAAGAAAGATCTCCACATGGGGGTTTGCCACAGAGAAAACTCCCTGAAAGTGAACAAAACAGCAGAGTCAGAGACGATTACTCCTCCCACAGCCATGCTCTCCTCCGGCTTCAATCAGAATGGAGCCTGGTAGCTTCCCCACTTTGGCACTATGCAGATTCATGGCACATGCCACGTGCCAGGTTCCAGCAGGTTTTTATGGTCTGAGTGAGGCCAAAGCCTGAGAGAGGCTACTGGGACGGTGCAGGCACTCAGTACTTCTCAGAATTGGCGCTAGCTGTGGGACTTGGAGGGTTAAATGGCTGATCGGCTCTTTCTATGAGCCCCAAACATGGTAAAAGTCAGAACCATTTGGGTTCCCAGCAGAATGAGGAGCTGGGTGGAGGGGATTTGATAACGAAACCTCCCTCCTACTCAAAGAAAAGCTACAGCGTAATCTTGAACTATGGGCCGGGAGTGTCAAAGGTGCCTTCGGGAGGGAGATGACCAGCTTTCAGGCACTTTCACTGGCTCCTTCATGAATCCCAGGTGGATACGTTTCAGGCAGAACTGGTAAAATTTTTTTGAATTTTAAAATATTGATAAAATCAGGAAAAATGTCCACTAATTTTGTTTGCATGTTTTATCGGTGATCATTCAGGTACAGAGCGTCATGACTGAACGAGAGCTGGATAGTCAGAATTGTGCTCTTGGGAGCACGGACCATCTTTTTGTGCTGTCTCTGTACAGCACCCAGCACAGTGGGGTCCAGGTCCCTGACGAAGGCTCCTAGATGCTACAGCATGCCACATAATCAATCATGTGCTGTACATTTTCTGAAGAGCTGCAACCACATCAAAGCTTTTTCCTTGCACATACAGTGACAACAAGGAAAGAACACAGGAAGTCAGTTCCTCACCTGCTTTATGTAGCGCAGGTGAGATTCAGCAATTCCATGAACGAGGTGACTGTCACCAGCTGCTTGGGTGGAGCTCCCGAGCAGCATTTCACGTACCGAGGGAGGATTCAAGTCCACGTGGAAGTCAGCTGAAATCTTGCAATTGTTTTTTACATCAAATAATGCCAGGCTGATGAAAAAAGGCTCAACCTGGGAATTTGAATGAATGTTCTTGTTAAAAAGCATAGTACAGGTTCTAACCTTGAGGTGTACTTGAAATTCACTGCCAGATACACAAGTGTGATCTCTGTTTCTTTGAGTCTCAGTTCAACTCTTACGATGAAATTCACCCTTCCACGAGGACTGTGCACCACCTACAATCTGTGGGGGCCATCTATGCGGGGTGAATTTCACTGTGAAAGAATTATATAAATAACCAATAGTTTATTTGCTTCTGACTATCCGGAAAAACACTCTAAGACCACAGCTTTGCTGGGTCTTCCTGCATTTGTATCTAGTGAAGATGAGCATAAAGATGAGGGCTACTTTAAAATCACTGACATAACATACAGAAATAACCCGGGTTATTTATACAAATGATGGAACACGAATGTCAGGAAGTGATGAAAACGCTGATCAGTCTGTAAGAGCTGTTTAAAGGCTGTACATTCAGGATAAGGCTATATCTACCCTAGCTCTTTTGTCAGTACAACATTTGTCGGTCGGAGGTATGAAAAGAACACAAGTTTCACCGACAGAAGCGCTGGTGTGGACAAAGCTATGCTGGCGGAAGACGCTCTCCTGCCGACATAGCTACCGCAGCTCATGGGAAGGGGGTTAATGATGCCGGCGGGAGCGCTTTCTCCCGTCAGCACAGCGCCGTCTCACGGGAGTCCTGACAGTGCCGCAGCTGTACTGCAGTAAGGTCTGCAGTGTACACAGAGCCTAGGAATGTGCATTTTTAGCACATCTCACCAAGTCCCAAACAACTCAGTTCTCAGTTGCCTGACTTCAGTTGTGTTCTAGCAAGAGACTCTACATATTCTTTGGTCACGTCAGGCAGGGTCACACAGAGAAAGCTTCCAGCACAAACTAACCACCTTTCCCTAGCTGTTCTCACTTTGCACGTGAACTGTCTGAAGTGAGTTCCACAATAGGGTGACTACATCAGAGATCTCAGGCTGGGCTTTGTAGCTCCAGGCCTTGACAAGTAGCAACAATTCCAGATGGTTTTGGTTCAGAAAGATTGTAGAGGACAAAGCTACCATGTGAAGGTCAGACCATAGCGTGCCTGATCAGAGCAGTGATGTACATATGTGCTATCTCCAGGCCTGATTCTGCAGGCTAAAATCTAAAGTCCCCACTGGTCCGGGTGCATCAGGACTGAGCTCTGTTAGCAGTGCCTTCATCCCTCTCCGACATATTGGTGAAATACTGGAACAGGGATGGATGCAAATTCAGGCCCCAGGCCTGCAATGAGCTCTGTGCCAGTCAACCCCCTGTGTCAGCCCATAGGCCACTAGGAGCAAAATTCGGGCCTAATTTCTTTTCCCAGCTCCACCGCCAGCCGGTTTCTGTTGCTGATTAGAAGAAACGGGATGGTAACTGTCTATGTCTAAGTACAACTCCAAGAGAAGAAACGGAACTTTCCAATGAAAACGCGTACGTTTGTGGGGGAGCCCTCGGCTTGGTCACCAACGTGAGTCTGGAGGTTGAAGGTTAAATCGTGACAGTTCACCAAAAAGCGCCTGCTGCACTTTTCCTCAAAGGGCTTTACGTCTGGCTCAATTCCAGAGAAGTCCAGCCTCTAGAAAACAAATGACACACCGCCTTTAAAACAGGAAGCTCACAAAAAAGTTAAGGGATTACATTATCGCTAATGGTATTTTACCATGATTAAAAACATGGTCTAAAAAGTGCAGCACATTCACAAACTGAGAGCCCATTTGGGGCCTGTTAGGCACATGCACTAAGGACAGGAATTCCTAACTTTGTACTGGGTTTTCGGAGTCTGCTTTGAGCCGTTTGTACAGTACAGAGAACTAAACCACCATATGATTTCAGCTCTGCCCTCTGCCTTTTAGCTGTAACCTTGAGGATCCACTCCAAACTTCTGATCACAGGGAGCCTGGAGGTGAAAACAGCGTATGTGCAGCAGGAATGCTCAAAGAGTTTCTACCACTTTGCAGGATTCTGTTGGTTGAAGAGATCGTTCACATAGTTAATAGACAGCGCTGCCAGAACCAGTAACAGCTCACAAATGGGAAGACATTTTTGATAGGCAGCAATGACGACTCTGGTTATAAACAGTCCAGATGGGCAATTCACTCAGACTGGCTGTAATAAAACTCAAACCACCTTGAATCCAGTCACCTCCTCCATGGCCCTTAAGGCTGTTCCTGTGGCTGGTTTGTGCCCACAGTGACCTTTCACAGACAGTGCCAAATGGGAAGAGAGACACAAGACGACCTTTAGGCACGATCCATAGCCAGATAACAACTCTCTCCCTTCACCAGACCCACCCTGCTGTGTGCCAAGGATGCAGGACTGCATCCAGAACATCAAAATCACAGTGTGTGGAAGGGCTGATGTACACACTATCATTCTCCCTCAGTTACTGAGGAGACCTATGTTATCACTCTGTGGGGGCTATTTCCCCCCTCTGAGTAATCTAAGCAAATATAGGCTGCAACCATTAACCCATTTTAGAAAACTATTTCTGAGTCACTTTCGAGAGACCGAAAACTCTGCCCTCTCTCAGGCCCATGGCTATGATCACATAATTACTTCAACATCAGCCTGACAACCGTGTAAACATGCCACAAAACTGAACTTGTTTCCACAATCGCAGACGTACCAAGCCGCAGAACACATGGGGTCTGCTCTCAACCAGAATCAACAGGCTTCTTTGTGCCCAGGGACAGGACACTGTGAGTTCAGTGACAGCCCAGCCAATTAAGATGTTTTGTACTTTCAAGGATGTTCCCCTTCTGAATCACATGACTAGTATTTTGGGGAGTTGCCAACAGTCCCTTTTTAAAAACAAACCTCATGGCTGCCACAGGGATGTAGAGACCCTGGGGCAATCATCCTAAAGAAGGCCCAAGAGGAAAGTTTGGTTTGGAACAAGAAAGACCCTTGGAAGACTCTGCATTTTTTCCATTAAATCAGAATTGTCACCCTCCTGGGCTCTAACTGCTCATATTGATTTGAAGGTAGAGAAAATCAGAAACTAGGAAATAAATGGAACAGTTTTCTAAAGTCGTGTTAACAGCAGCAGCTTTTTCCCTTTAAATGTCACGGATGCCTTCAGATCTGTAAAGCTGCTCTCAGGAACGGAGAAGAAATGCTAGCGTGCATGCCGAACCTTCCTTTTGCCATCCTGGGGAGAACCTCGGGCCCTCATCATCCCACATGGCAGCTCTGCTGGAGCCGGGGCCGTCTCCCTCTCTCTCTGTATTCCCATGACTGTGCAGTGAATAAAGTCAGGTCTTCATATTCCAAAGGTACTGAGCTCAAGCTGCATTATCATTGTGCTTGTATCAACATTTCTATTAACTCTTTCCTATCTGTGTGAATAGAGATTAATTTTTGCTACTTTTCTGAGGCCAAAACTTGAAAGTTCATAAAGAACAATATAGAGACAAACAGATGTGTTACCTATAAAAACAGCCTACATAAAAAAGGGTCAGCTGTCTACATGGTCAAATTAAGGGCTATCATGGAATCAGACTAAGTCCCTAGAAAGGAGCAGTGGGGAAAGACCAAATTCGGCATTCTGCAGCTGTCAGACAGGAGTCTGAACAGGAAACAGCCTCTGTGATTTGGGAGCTTCCACGTGCCAGCAGCCATGAAGACTTCCTTTACGTGAAAGGTGTTCTGAGCTTTGGCATCTCCAAAGCCCAGAACCTGCATGGCTGGCATATCTTGCAAGGACTCCGCACAGACACGGGCTTGCTGCTTATCTCATCGGCCTTAGTTGTAGAGGTGACTTGACTACCAGTCATTTCACCGTCTCCCTACGAGTGCCATTGCTGGTGTAGGTGACCATGGCCCCCCCAAGGAAGGAAGGAAGCAAGTGACACCAAATGGACTTTTCAGAATGGGTGAACCCTGGAAGACTCTAAAAGGTGTGTGGGGGGGTGGAATTACCTGGACTTCTGCGTCAAAGGAAAAGAGGTTTTGTCGTCCATCATTTCTGCTTAGTTTATTCAGCTGTTCAGTTTCTCTTCCATACTAGGTCAAGGAAAGCACTGACATTACTGAGGAGACCCAGCCACAAGAGAAGCAAGTGTTTGTCTTTGGGAGGAACGGACACAGTCGATATTGTTCCGAGCTGACTGATGCCCGGAGAGATTGCGCAATACCGCCCAGCCGCACCAACGAATGCCACGCCGGGAGACAGGAGGGCTCGGGGTCCCGTGGCCTGGCCATGTGACAGGATCACTCTGAGTGACAGAGCCGGCTGGCTACCAGACACCTGCACCTGGCCAACCCAGCACAGGCCCAGAGAGCTGTGACAGCCATCCCCGCCCTGCCAAACAGGAATGAAGCTGTCAATATTGCACCATTTTGGAGGCCAAGCTCTCCTGCCCCAGGTTGTCCTGCACTGCATGTCCCTGCGGTAGATTTGGCAACCTCTTCTCCCGCCCCATCCCCAGATGCATCCACTGTCCCTTGCTTGACACCCTCTCCCCCCGCTGAGTTATCTTCTTTTGTGGCTTGGGTGGCACCTTTTACATCGATGACTCAGGTCAGTACCCCCTCTTCCACTCTCCCACGTCTCCTGGGATGTTTGATGTGTCCAAACCTGAACTTCTCGCCTTGCTCCCCAAATCACTTCCCTCCTTGCCTTTCTCCATCGCCATGGGAAACATTCTCACCCGCTGAGTCACTCGTGTCTACAACCCTGTGGCTGTGTGACTCTTCCTCTCTCTGTCCCCCTCCTTTCACCTCCCGGCTCTCACCAAATCCAGCCTCGGCTTCCTCGATGGCCTCTCCCTCTGAGATCCCCCCATCCCCAACCACAAAACTCTTCTCTGCAAGCCTTCGTTACCTCTCCCCAGAACTTCTGCAGCCTCCCCAGCCTCTCATCTCATCCGCTCCAATATATTCCACGTGCTGCAGCCAAAGCGCCCTTTCCTGGCAGCTGCTCTGACCCTGCTCCCCACGGCCTGCCAAGTCCCCACTGGGTTTCAGACTCCTCACCCTGACTGTGCATGTACCCCCATCTCCTACTGCACTCCCACTCCCTCCCTCCCACCTTTCAGAGGCCTCCAGCTCTTTCCAGCTCTGTGCCACGGGGCTGGGCACACACGTGAGTCGGTAGGAACCAGCACTGGCAGAGCCTCCTGCAACTCCCTCCCACGAATAGCTCCCCGAAAGGAACAAGAGCACCAGCTCTACACACATCCTCAGACTGTGGCCCTGTCTTCCTCCTGTCTGCAGCTCCTTCCAGGTTCCTGCTCCAGCCTCCTCCTTCCCTGCCACTCCCAGAGACACGGACACTCCCCCCAGTGCGACTCTCCCTGCCCTGTCCCGGCTTCAGCTCCCCCACCCACAGTTCTTTCTCCTACCCCATCCCAGCAGCTGGCTCTCAGCAGCAGCAGCGGCAATGCTGGGTCAGGCTCCTGCAGGTGGTGTGCCTGAGTTTGGATGAGAATACAGGCAGCTCTTTATGCAGTAGCATCAGCAGCAGATCTGGGAGCAGCTCCAGCTCCGTGCTGATGGGATCTGTACACAAGGAGGTGAAGCTGGTGCCAGCAGCATCCCGTGGCTGCCCAGCTCTCTCCAGAGCATAGCTTAGGGACCTCGGCTGTAGGGACCTTAACCTCTGTCACTTAATAGTGTCCAGCAGGAAGTCCCTTTCCAGTGGCAGCTGCAAGTTAGCTGTGGGAGCTGAGGAAATGACCACTGTGGACACAATACCTTCATCAGCTCAGGATGCATGCTCCTCTCCAAGCTCTCCAGGATGTTTTCCGATTTCCCTTGGCTGCTCGAGTCATCATCTGTCAAGTCAGGAAAAGCAAATGTTCCATATGACAGCAACAGCTCCATCTAATCCCACCAGGCCCCCAGGCTCCGCTCCTGAGCCGCTCACTTACAATAGCACAGGGACAATTTATTGGGGCTCTTGAGATGCTGCCATGGGTTTCCCATCCAGCAGGAGAGTCAAGTTTCAAATCCACTTTTATTCTACAGACTATAGTTTATGTGCTACTAGCCAAATCTCAGCATCAGCATTTACTTGCTACGATGCCGATTTTTAATGCAGAAAAGAATGTAAACACTGGTTCGGGCGTCCTTGCCTCCGTGCCGCTAACGACGATGTCAGCGCCACAACGGTGGGAAAGAAAGATCCAGGGATTTAAAGACTGACCTTGTGCAGACTCCACGGTGTCTTTCCTTTCTTGCACCAAACTCTCCGTATTGATCTGAATAATCTTTTTCAGAGTCACCAGCCACTCCTCCATTTCCTGTTCACTTTCGGCTGCCAGATAGTGGCTGTACTTATCTAGCATCTTGAGTTCAAATGCATAGCGGCGCATCTTGGGGCACTGCACAAAGAAACCAGAGAGCAGGCTTCGCATTACACCTCATTAATATCGCCTTCACTTTAGAGCTCAGCTCAGCGCAGACCTGGTACCAAGCTTCTCCCTGGCAAAACCCACTGTGCACAAATAACAACTTTACAAATGCACTTTTCATTCCAGGGCATTCCTGCACTGCTCAGCCCCACTGACATGCGGCTAGCTCTGGGGTGGAAAGTAGCAAGCAGCCAAGGTGCAGCCTGTTGTACACTAGTGCGAAGGGAAATGTGAGCCAAAGTCACAAGAACAAATTCCTTCCCTTATAAAAAAAAAAGTGCCATGGAGCCTTTACAGCTCAGCCACCCAGGAGCCTGATTTTAAAGACTCGTCCAACCCACCAAGTAGAACTTCTGCCCGGCGCTATAGTAAGAAGCATTAATCAAAAACTAAACTAACATTTTTCATGGTAGCTCACTTTTCCAACCGCTGCTGGTCTAACAGCAGCATATTCCAGTGGGAAGTCTAGGCAAGTCCCTTGATGCAACATGTAAAGTACAGTCTACGCTGCCCAGAGTCATGATGGCTACAAAGAAATCTGCGTAAACTCACTTTGGAACCTGCATGGAGTCTGCTCTACTCACCCGAGAGTTAGCCCAAACCCACATGAAAACAGTGCGCCCTGTGAGAGCTATGCAAGACAGCACAAGGTCAGGAATAAAAACTTTCTCAGGCTTCAGAAGCTGTGTTTTTCCATACACTACTGCTAGCGCATACAACTAATGCCTGACGGGCCTTTCCAAAGCAAGGGTTTTCACATGGTCAACAGTCTTCCGCAGAAGACCCCATGATGTTGCAATTTGGGGACATTTTCCACTACCACTCTTTACCATTCACCACTCCTCCTCCTCGTCTTTAACAAGAGCTACAGGAAGCAAACACAGCTCATTTGCATTCTCTTATTATTTGCACTATAGTAGTTCTCCAGCAAACCACAGTGTTCAAATACATAGTAAGAGAGTTTTACAATTAAAGGCCCTGTTTCCGTAACCCCTTGACGTGTGAGTTACTTTACACATGTGACTACTCCCATTGAATTCTGCGTGTACAGGATCCAGACCCAATTTAAGACAAGAGACAACCAGTGGGTGCAGACAGACAGAGAGAAAGGCAGATGAAGGTAACACTCGGATGAACAGCTAACTGCACAGAGTAGTTACTGGCCTCAACCTTGCATGTACTTCAAACACCTGTAGTCCCACTGAAGTCAACAGGGGTGCCACGAGGTCCCCTTGGTGGTGGACACTATACAGTCATAGAAAACGAGCTCATCCAATCTCAGCAGAGATGACACAGCCGGCTGGGGTGCAGGCAGAAGGCGCAGTGGCAGTGAACGCTGTCAGCAGTAGCCTCTGCCCACCACCCGCTAGTGGCAGCGATGGCATTGCTGGTCAGGCTGGCGGGTAGGCAGATGGAACAGGCAGAGCGCATGAATGAGACTGATGAAGCACACATACAGAGACGAAAGCAGGTAGGACTCACCCCTTGTCAACCTACCTGAACAACATCAATGCAAGCATCCAAGAAGATGCAGCCTTTGGATTCTTTTGAAATTTTCTCATCTTTATAGGAATTCAGAATGTAGGAACCATCCGGCAGTTGTGTGAGGTAAAAATACCGTCTCTTGAATACCTGCAAGAGCAAAACGCCATTCTCATACAAAGGTCATTCTGTGCCATCCGCAGCCAGCGAGGTACACGTTTTCAGTATTTGGCTTCTCGGTCACTGTACGATACCTCGCTAGGGAAAACAGAGAGTCTCTCAGTGCTACACATCTACCAGGTTATTATTAAACCTAAAGATGTTCTCAGGCTCAGGCTCTAGAAGGAGGAAAGGACAGGAAACATGCTGCACAGCTCAGCACACTCAAAGCCAGGGCTGAAATACAACCCCCAGAGCTCCTGCATCTCACACACCTAGGTTCCTAGACCCTCCATTCATCTCCTGCAGTTTGAGACTGTTCACTCAATGGGGTAATTCAAACCTCCTTAGCAGGGCTGGATTCCACAACTAAAGCAGCCCCTCTCACACTGGCAATCTGAGGAATTTCCCCCCAGGTTAGATGGGCAGAGACCCGGGGGGGGGGGGTTCATCTTCCTCTGCACCCTGGGGCAGGGGTCACTTGCAACTTTAAACCAGTGTAAATGATGGATTTCCTACAACTTGAAGTCTTTAAATCATGATTTGAGGCATCAGTAACTCAGCCAGAGGTTAGGGGTCTATTACAAGAGTGAGGTTCTGTGGCCTGTGATGGGCAGGAGGTCAGACTAGATTATCATGATGGTCCCCTCTGAGCTTAAAGCCTGAGTCTGAATCTGAGCTGGCACTCAGTTTTGTCCCTCCGCACCCCCTCCTGGGATGGCTCAGTTCTGCAAGGAGCTGAGCAGCACTGATCAAGCAAAGCATTCAAGTGGGTCCACAGCCCCACCGAAATCAATGGGATCACTCATCTGCTTAAGCGTTTTGCTGGATCAGGATCAAAGTGCTCAGCACGTCGCAGGAGCAAGCCCTGAATTAATATCTTTTGGGGGAAAGGGAGGATGTGCATGATTATAGGCTGGGCCCCCCTTCCCCCAGTGCAGAGTCTTCATGCTGCTTGCACACCCTCCCCTCCGCTGGCTCCTGTCCCCATCAGCTGGAAAGAGAAAAGCCAAATGGTTACATTAGGGTCTGGGCCATTCAGCTGAGCAAGCATCCGGGGATTAGTTCCACCACACACAAGGTACTTGCAGAACCTTTCGTGATAAAGGCCTCAGCAATAGTTGCAATCCAATTGTCAGACAGATGTTGTAACAACAGCTTGGGAAACAGTCCAGTGACACAATCTGAACGGGCTCCATGCAACTGGTTGTGTTTTTTTTTGGAGAACACAGAGTAACTTTTATGGACCATTCTTGGCTTAGTTTCCTGACCCATTCACTCACCCCTAGATGCACTAAGTTTGACGTCAGAGTCTCCATAGCTGAGCACCGAACACAGACATACAGAGTGGACTGTGCCCTCCAGTGCTCCACATGCAATCTTGTGCTGCAAGTCAATGAGAGTGTACAACCACGTGCCCTTAGCTGCATCTGCAACTTCTTGCTCCTACCGCACTGGAGGCCAAATTAAGGCCAGGATGTTTGTGATCCAACTACCATACACTGGGAGCTCCAGAGACAACAAAGATGAGACAACTGTGCTCTGGCCCTAGGCAGTAGTCACAAAACCCCCCTTTCCTGGCGACTGCTTAGCAGTAAACACAGGCACATAATGCCTGGGAACATTTTGCAATTTCAGCCATTGGAAAAGTAGCCTCAGATATTCTCAGGTTTGCTATGACTCAGAAATGTATTTCCTTCTTGTTAGAGATCATGATTAAAAGTTAGGGCACGGGAGGTGAGGACAGGGAGAAGAGAAACAGCACTTGCACTCCCATTTTGAGACTCTGAAAATATTCTCATTGCAATGAATGCCTGGAACAAATATGGATCAATGCAGCATTTGAACAACACAGATCAGGTTCTACCAGTAATTTCATGCCTCCATGAATAGTGAATCCATCACATATTTGATCAGGCCATTCACTTACTGCACAGAATCGGAAAAGTGACTTAAATCTAATCCATTCAAATGTAACACAAGAGTCAGTGCTTAGACAGGTCCAGTAAGTGAGCTCCGAGGATGTGACGCTGATGAATTTTAAGTTTAGAGGATAGTGTAAGCACCTTGGCCCTGATTCAGCACGTGTGGATTTACGCAGGAGCTCAAAGTTAAGCACTGCTTCAGCACTTTGCTGAACTGGGGCCTTAGATACTTCAGTGCTGCGTGCTACGGAAAATCTTAGGTTAAACAGACGTGTATTAAACTAATGTTCAAAAGACAGGTGAATAAGTCTCTCATGGGATATTTGATTTCATGCAAAACATTTGAAACATTTAACATCCTTCCAATGGAAGTGCAGAAGCAAGCAGCACGCACAAATACGCTGCATTATTTATATGGATTTTTCCTTTGCAGGCCTGCTGTTACAAAGAATTGTGAGGAAGCTGTACCGCTTTTGGAATGAATCGCAAGAACCTAGTAACAGAGTGAATGCCATATCAGATCAGATCACCGGTACAGCCAGCTCAGTATCCCACTTTTGGCGTGAGGGAGTTGTGAAAGCTTCAGATGAAGCAAAAAGAACAACAAAAAAAATGCTGCTAGACAATTGCGTGGGGTTAGCCAGAGAACTGAGGAGATCCAGAAAAAGAAAAGGTCCAGATATAGTGATTGCCATGGGTTAAACTGGACTGGTGTGCACCCAAATCCAAGCTAACCAGAGTCAAGCTGAGAACGTCTGCAAGAAAAAAGGTTACGCTGAAGCAAACGCAGTCAACTGTAAGCCTGATTAAGTTTTGCTCATAAGCTGACTCACCACGAAAAACATTCTGTACATGCTTAGCAACTGCCAGCACCATTCGTTGCCTAGCACATCGCTGTAGTGAAAGAACTCGGAACAGAGATCATGGCAAGTCTCCTTCTGCAGTGCTCTAATGATGCTGCAGTGTGCCAGTCTGGATGGCTTCAGACCTTCAAAGTGCTACTGCTGTCTCAGAACTCTAGCAACCGGCATTAGAGAAGTCTTCTGCACGGAAGAGCAGTGCTCAGAACCGTTTGCACCAGTTGGCACTAATTTGGGGTCCCTTGATTTTTGAGTCACCTTATAGATAACATGAGCCTGCTTTGTAGAAGTGTTGCACCCTCACAACTCCAGCTAAGTCAATGGGATTGCAGCTGTACATTGATATGCTCTAACGCAAACAGAAGTTATGGGCTTAACGCAGAAACTAGCAGTCCTCTGGCCTGTATGATTCAGGAGGTCAGACTAGACCATCACAGCTCGGGCTTCAAGTCATGCATTTGCTTCTGCACCTCGCTGAATCGAGGCATCCGACTGAGAAACTCAAAATCATGGAATGCTTTGGAGAGTTTTTAGCATCCTAATGAGATCATGTTTTTTCTCCTGAGTTTCGCTGTAGTTTGGATACCTATCCGAGTCTTATCGCCAGATCAGTTTCTTTTAGCAAGTAACAAAGCAGCTGTTTGCTGAAACAACAAATAGATCATTGCCTGAGCAAAATCAATTATACAATTAGTTGGAGCTTCTGTAGCGAAGTCCGAGCTGTGGAGTGCTGCACAGTATCCGATAAAAAGAAGAGCTGATGACTTAGCTGCTGCACAGAAGGTCAGTCCTATGATAGCAGCTCACTGACACCATCCCTGCTTTAAGCACAGATACTTGTTATTTAGGTTAAAAGTTTGGCCATGTGCATACAAGGAAATCAGCACTGCTTTTCTTAGGCCAGCTGTTTTGCTTAATTCAATCGTCCTCCTTTTCTGGGCCTCGGGCACTGATTTAGAAGGCAATCATTGGTTTGCTTTAACACACGTCTTTCCTTAGCCTGCCCTTTGTGATTCAATCCTACTCACTGCTTGGTAGGGTTCAGCACAGATCCCACTGCAGAAAGGGACTCGGGCAGAGGGAGGCTCTGTAAGACAGTTACAGAGGGGCCCAAACCAAAACCCAACAGCCAGTCTTGGATGCTTGGATCGGAACTGAGACCTTGGCTACATGTAAGCGAGACCCCCCTCCGTCACTGCTCTGGCACAACAGCATATGGAATTAAACTCACCTTCATGGTAACAGTGATTGTACTATTGACATTTGCTTTGTACAGCCAGCCTTGTTTGATGATTCCACCTTTCTGAGAGCACAATGAGGAGGAGTCCTGGAACAAAACAGGAGATTAGAAAGAGGCGATGTCAGTGCTAACCAGGTCCTGACCCTGCCACTGTGTCACTTGCAAAAAGTCTCATGGAAGTTGTGGGGAACTTTAAGTCTCATTTACACTAGGAAGTAGCACCGAATTAATCGTTCGAGTGGTATTACCTCCCAACATGGATGCAGTTCTAGCGATATACAGTTCTGTAATGGCACCGTTATTCCTGTACAGAAAGGGGAATATCCATACTGGTTCAGTCATCCTTATACTGGTATAACTGCATCCACTCGAGAGCTTTTTTTAAACTGCAGTATTATACTGCAGTTTAAAAAAAACAAAACAAAAAAACCCACCCCCCTACCCAAACCACTTATACCAGTAAAAGCTGAGCCTTAGCATCTGCCCAGCTCGTCATACTCGGCGTTTTTCCAGCGTAGATCTCACGGTACTCTACGCCATTTCACAGGCAGGGAAATTTCACAGCCAGTCAGTAGCATAGCAGGGATAGAACCTAGGCCTCCTGGCCCTCAAAAGAGCAACTTCCAAGCCTCAAAATTCAAGACTCTACAGAGACTATGGAAATATTCACAGTGCTTTACGTCTGTGACTAAAGTCCCGGATTTCTCCTTGCTGGCAGTTCATCCTTTCCCCTTACCACACTGCTTTTCACTGAAGTTCTTTAACCTAATCCTGATGCAAAAGCTCTACTGGAAAATTACAAAGAGCATAGTCCACATTCGGTCAGACACAAGCTATGATCACAAATTACTTCAGTATTGTAGCTGGGGAACTGCTTAAAAGATGACAATTCTATTATATTTTGAGGGTTTACTTTTGTCTTTTTCTTTTGGGAAAGCACATTGTGTAACTTACTGCACAATACTGCAGCTGGACAGAGTGAGATGCTATTAAAGGAAAGAACTACACGCAGCTAATGTTAAAGCTATGACACAAGCCAACAAAACAACCAGGAAATTCAAGGTTGGGCCCAACAATCAATTCCTGACTATAAAAAGAGCAGCTCCGGTGTGCCTCTAAAAGGAACATCCAGGACATGCACAATAGTCATTAAAAATGCACATGAAACATCACTTTCAAATTTCAGCCTTGGTAAAACACAAGCTGCCTTTTTCCTTTAATAAATTCATCAGCCGTGGTGCCTCATCACCCCATCACATTTAAACACATTTATGCTACAATGTCCAACAATTTTAGACTAAAACTTATTAACAACTTCCATCTGCGGCTCTCCCAGTGTTTCTCCAGAGAGGCAGACATTACTGCTATGTTGCAGTGTCATAAACAGATAGCTAAGAGCTAATGTTTCTTTTACCTGTAAAGGATTAACAAAGGGAACCAAACACCTGACCAGAGGACTAATCAGAAAACCAGATTTTTCAAAGTCAGGGAGGGAAGTTTTGGACTCTGGGTCTTTTGTCTGTCTTCTCAGCTATGAGAAGCTTCTTTCTTCTTTAATCTTCTGTGTCTCAACTTGTCAGTACAGGCTAGAAAGCATATATGCTTTAGTTTGTGTAATAGATGTTTTTTGTATGGTATTTACATGTGATGTAACTTGCTTGGAATGTCCTTTGGCATCCTATTTCTATCTGTTAGATTCGACTGCCTTTTATTCACTCTTATTTTCTTATAGAGCAATAGTCCGATGTTATTTCGATTCTTGATGCGGTTTATTATTCTTATGTCTTTCTTATTCTTAGTATTTTCACTTATATGACAGTTATTCTCTGTAAGATATCGATGTTGAGTTTCTCTCTCTGGTAAGGTTAGGACAAGGGAGGGAATTCTCTTTGTGTTTGAATACGGAGGGTAAGTCTGCCAGCACAGGGAGTTGGATGGCGGAGGGGAGAGATAGGATAATCTACTGTTTCTTGTATTTGGGTTGGTTCTTGTGGGATAAAGGAGACAGGTTCTTGGGTTTGTGATGTTAAAGAGATTGATAAATACTCTTTCAGGTTACCCGAGAGGAAAGTCTGGGATGGGAGAGGGTGGAGGGACGGAGGTGGTTGTATTTCCCTTTGTTGGCGATCAGCATCTGAGTCTTGGGGGTTCCCCAGGGAAGGTTTTGGGGGGCTCAAGTGTACCAGGCACTGATTCCTGGTTGGTGGCAGCGAGATAAGATCCAAGCTGGTAATTAAGCTTGGAGGTTCATGCTAAGCACCCAGATTTTGGACGCTAAGGTCCAGATTTGGGAAAGAGGTTTATGATATGCAGATGTGGGCAATGCGAGGCAGAGTTGTTACAGTGCACATGTTCAAAACTGATCACTAATACTGGGTGCCCATCTCGAAACCCCTTGGGCCTGATTTTCAGAGGGAAGAAGCAGTCTCAACTCCAAGTGATGTCTGCGGAAAAGCACTGAGAGGACGCAGAGCCCCTGGAATGAGGTGAGCACACAGACGCTGGCCCCCAGAAGCAATGGACCCTTTTGAATATTTGGGATCTGATTGCAGGATCTGGACCTCGGAGTGGCGGTGTTTTACACCCTGTGAGCAGGTGTAAGTGACTCCACAAATCGCAAGGCAGGAGAGAGTCAGCCCCCGTGCCTTTGAACGAGGAGCAACACCGTTTTGAAAGATTACTTTACACATGGACACTTCCCTGTTCACTTTTGATTGGAGTAGATTGAATTAAAACCTTCACACCAAGAATTGCTTAGTAATGTTCTTGGCCTCTCCATTTCATACTGCTGCAAGACACCAGATGGAGAGCCAAAGAAAGCATCCAGGGAAAACATCCCAGTTACTGAAAGGAGGCACGTGCCTACTAATTCATCAGCTTCTTGGCTCTAGGAGATTATCTTGTAACACCTGCAGATAGATAATCATCCGCAGGCTTGTCCCAACCACTCAGAAAAGGGAATGGCCCGTCAGTGTGTGATTACCCAGCAAGAGCATTCCAGACTGGCGCTTTGCCTGGTGTGAATTGTTCCAGCCTCAGCGTATAGTGCTACACAGACATTTATCTTTCCCTTACCTCATCCTTCTCAACGTCTTCATCAATCTCAAATATATGGTTTGGAATCTTCTCCGGTCTAAAGGATTTGCTGAAAATATAACATGGTATGTAAGACAGCCACACAAAAGGGAAGAATTCAGGACAATAGTAAAGAACAGGTACCAGTCCTCTTGTCACTGCTGGGAACGTACATGCATGCAATGGGATCAGTAGGCTCAACAACAGATATTATCTGCAAAAATTGATGTGGATGAGTACGGAGAGGGTAGGACAATGGAAGGCCATACATTTGTGCACATCGCCATGACGTGTCAAGAGTGGGTGGCTGCCTAAAAGATAACTTCACCAACTTCAGTGCAGTTATTTCTGGTCCACATGAGCAGGACCGAGTCAAGGGGCCGGCCCACCATTTATTTTGCAAAACCCAACAAAGATCAGATAGCAAGAACATGTGCAAACTGAATGTAATTCAAGCACCAAAGGCATCCTCTTGTGCCTGGCTTTCACGCCACTTGCATGGAGCAGGCCTCTTGCGCGTCAAGCTGGTCGGGAATTTTTTGACATAATTTCTTTTCATCGAAAAATACCAATTTGTGGAAACCAAAACTGTTTGCAAGACAAGGCCCTTTCTGACGAACCTCCTGACCAGAAACATGTTTGGGGAAAAGTACTGAAATTGTCAAGCCATCTCTTTTAGACATTTTCAAAGTGAAAAATTCCAGTTTTCTGGTTCAGAATGACTCTCTGTTTCAAAATTTAAGCCAATAAGCCTGAAAGGGGTTAAAAGGAAAAAGGTTGAAATTGAAACAAAATGTTCACAATTCCAGAACTAAAACATTTTGATCCACCTGAGCCAATTATTTTTTCCAGTTTTTTTGGTTCACAAAAATTTCCAGATTTTGACTTTTCGTCTCAGTTCAGGACAGCAAAACTTTTCAAACTCAAAACCACTCACAGTGCAGGCAAAGGCAGCTGTCCCCTAGCTCTTGTAGTCTGCCTCCCCAGAGGAGTCAATTAGCAAGAAGAGGCTGTCAGCATACCAAGAGAGCTTTGTCTGAAGCGGTTTGAGAGAGGAGGGGGGCAAAACTGGCTCCACACAGCACATAACCACCCATCAATCAGGCATGCATGTGCTTGTCTGAAGATGGAGGTACTAAAGGAGATTAGCCTTTGCCTGGAATAATGTACGGGGCTAGCATTTTAATGCACAAAGCTCTCTTCAGCATTGCCAGTGTTGATGGCTATATTCTTATTCCCCAGGACTGTATTTCCCCACCATGTTAGGCAGAAGCAGGACTGACTTGAGCAAGGACCATGGTGTATCATGCCCTGTGACAGTCAGCATTCAGAGACAATGGGATTCCTGATTCGGGATGAGCAGACTGCACTAAAGCTACTTATTCTGCCACATTCCTGAATTTAGGCTCTTCCTGTTATAACAGCTGATGGAAGGAGGATGTTTGCACATTGACAGTGACCAAACCCCTGTAACATCTCCTGCAGTTCCTTGATACAGTCTGAGTGACACAGACCTCTGGCTTGCAAACCCTAAATAAAGGGCAAGTAAATCTTATGAGAAGATACAGGGGTGGGGCAAACATCAGGGAACAGGAAATATTAGTGGATTGTTGGATCAATAACAATATGTCATAAGAACCGCCAGAGTGGGTCAGACCAATGGCCCATCCAGTCCAGTATCCTGTCTTTGAACAGTGGTCAATGCCAGGTGCTTCAAAGGGAATGAACAGACCACGGTAATTATGGAGTGATCCATAATGATGTCCAGTTGCAGCTTCCGGCAGTCAGAGACTAGGGACACCCACAGCATGGGTTTGCGTCCTTGACCATCTTGGCCAATAGCCACTCATGGACCTATCCTCCATGAACTTATCTAGTTCTTTTTTTAACCCAGTTATACTTTTTGTCCTTCACAACATCCCTCAGCAATGAGTTTCACAGGTTAACTGTGCATTGTGTGCAGAAGTACTTCCTCATGTTAGTTTTAAACCTGCTGCCTAGTAATTTCAGTGGGTGACCCCTGGCTCTTGTGATATGTGAAGGGGTAAACAACATTTCCCTATTCACTTTCTCCACACCAGTCACAATTTTATAGACCTTTATCATTTCCCCTTGAGTCATCTCTTTTCTAAGCTGAAACTTAGACCTGATCAAACCACAGTCTAGCAAGGTTATTAAGCATTCCTAGCACCCCAGAGGGGAGAGACACTTACCACGGTAACATCCGGAAGTCACCCGAGTACTCTTCGTATTTATAGTTCACCACGTGCCAGTCCGAGTGGTACGTTTTAATGCACTGTAAGGAGAATGAGGCATGTTCTTTGAAAGCACCGCATGCTAAGCAAAAACATGCACAACTCTTAAGAATGAAGCACAACTAGCGAGATGCTGAGGCTGGCATTAAGGTAACAAACATACATAATGGGCTGGACAAAGCCTTTGTGGAGTTGTTTCATTTATCTAAACACCACAGAACTCCTTTGAGACCTAGATACCCATGTGATAGAATGGCCGCTTTCAGAGCGCCTCCTCCTGGCCTCAGGGTGACTCTGCAAGATGTCCCCGCCTCAAATTTCTCTCTTCCAAGGGGCTGGTCACCTGCACAATTTCTCCACCAGGTCACAGGCCCTTCCTGGGCAACCCTCCTGTGGCAGGCCATGGCACGACTGGTGCTGGCAGCTACCGCGCTATGCCTTAGCCCAGCCCCTCTAGCTGGGGGGCTCCTCTGCCCTGTTTCTGTCCCGACTCCCAGATTTGCTTCTAGCTTTTGCCCGGAGACATTGGCAGGCTCAGCCTTCTCTGGCCCTCTGGCTTCAGCTCTCCCGCTCGGAGAGCCAGACAGCATCTCTCTCTGCTGCTGTAAGCCTCCAGCCCTTTCTGGCCAGGGGAGGTTTGTGGGTGACCCACAACTGCCTCCTCCTGTCACCAGCTGGCTCTGGCTCCACAGCTCAATGAGGGACCTCTCGCCGCTCCCTCCTTCTGGGATGTCCTCTCCCCGAGGCGCTCCATCCCGCTTGGCTCCTTTGAGCTCTTGGTCCCGAGACTCTCCCTCACCTCTGGGTCCTCTCTCATTTCATACTCCCAAGGGCAGCCCCACCCTCCTCGTTACACCTGACGAGGAGCCCCTGGACTGGGCAGGAGAGTTGCCCGGTTACAATGCACACCTAGCCTCTCGCCAGTTGCACGGGCGCTGGAATCTGCGCTTACCTCGGCCGCAACTTTCAGACCTGACTAGCGCTGCTGAGTGCCCAGCCCGACTGCACTGGGCATCTGCCTCTGAGAGTCGGGCTCCTTTAACGATGTCTTGAAACAGTCATCCACCAATGGCACCTCTGCTGGGGTTCCCCCTCCCCCCCCCCGGCTGTGCGGGAGCTGGGCTCCCCACCAGTCCCCACCCACAGCTGCACAGGAACGACTCTCAAGGGCACAGCTGCAGCTGCCAAGAGGAGTTGCTGCTGGTTCAAGAGTAACCTAGGAGTCATTTTCCATTTGGTGCTGTTCAAAGCAGCTGCCCTCGGGCGTCTCCCTTCCCCAGTCTCATTCCTGCTGATGCACACACAGGAGCCTCTCCAGCAGCTCTGAGGCACGACAGGCAGAAGCAGCGAAGCCTCTGCCTTCCCCGTTCCCATTAAAGGCCTTGGGGGTGCATACTGCACCCCATACAGCTGGGGGCAGCAGGTGGCTCATAAACTGCATCTGCCAGATAGAAAAAGAGTTGTTCCTCCAGGCCTGAAGTTGCAGCTCCCCTGTGTCACAGATGAGGCCAGCAAAACAACTTGCAACCTTATCTGCCATTAGCTGCAGAGCATTTCCCCTGAAGAACAAGGTGCTGCAACGCTGCATGTCAAAGGTCTGTGCACACTACCTCTTTGACAAAGAGACTCTGAGCCTTCCTGTGAGCGTCTTCTGGCACCGTAGACTGGATAGTCCTCTGCTGGCGACCTATCACCGAAATCTGCGGGGAGCGGGGATAGAAAAAGAGACGTCATGGTTAATTGGGCCCATATAAATTGTCAGTGAAAATAATAAATAGTCTGGGTCTCATTCAAGGCCTGGTCACTCCCATTCGACCTGCCTGTAATGCCTTTGAAATCAGTGTAGAAGTGGACACTGAAATCGAAGGGGGTTCCCCAGCGTGAGAGTGGGTTAGCAGAGGGGTGGATTAGGCCTTGTACGTGAGAAGAGGCCAGCACAAACTCACAGACACATCCTCCATCGGAAACATGAGCAGGTCGCGGAGAGGATCGCTGTAGATCTGGGCTCTCCTTTGCAGGACCACATTCTCGTAGTCCAGAGGTTCTACCACTTTGGTTTTTTCCTGAAGGAAAATAAAAGCAGAACAAAACAGATAGTGAAAAACAATTGCAAATGTTGCATCTGAGGCACCCAGCCAAGAACTGAGATTCACTTCCCAAACAAGAGAGTCATCAGTTCCACTTCTGCCCTGAAGTTGGTTGCTACTGAATCCAGGTTATGCTGGGAGCCCTTAACAAATCACATTAATGACTCATAGCACTCTGCCTTTCCACAGCGATGTTCACCTGAGAATTTCAAAGCACGGTACCAATGAATTACTCATTACATCAACCTTACAATCCTCTTGCCGTGTAGGTGAACATTACTACGCACATCCTACGGGTGAACCAGAGGTTCAGCGACATGCCGATGGTCATACAACAGCCTACAGAAAGAACTGAATCATCCTGACTGCTAAGCGCTAGCCGCTGCAGTCCACATGCCCTCTCTCCCTTTAGCGTGGAAAACAAGCTGCCTGGACAGGTTAGCTGCTGTGGTTTTAAAGGTATTTACCATAGTAGTAGTTCAGCTGCACTAGCCTAAAACAATCCCGCTGGACTGACACTCTGACACTCCATGTCGCTTGAGCCGTCTCTGTTTGAGGCTTGTTATGTGATGCGAGCTGACAAGATTTACGCGGCCTCCGGAAGCCTGCCATTTGGCAAGATGAAAGCAACCCAGCTGTTCCGAGCTCTAACCAGGAATCTTGCAGGATGGAAAGGAAGATCAACACAATAATCCCTTTCAACACTTGAAACCCAAATGCTCAGCAATAAATCACACCTCCAGACACACTGAGGTGACAGTTTACGGCAAGAGCGATTGTAAAGTCTCTGGGCCTCATTTTGCTCTCAGAACACGAGCTTGCCTATGTTACAGACATGACAGCAGCACAGCTACACTGCAGCAGCTGCGCCACTGCAGTGCCAAAGTGGGGCCACTTGCTACAGCGACAGAAAGGTTTTTTCATTCGACGTAGGTATTCCATCTCCTCGTGGGTCCATTGACCTAGCAGCGTCTATACCAGGCCTTAGATTGGCTTAACTATCAGGCTGTGAATTTTTCCCCATTCTGTGAAGCATGAGCTAGAGCAGCCTGAAGGCCGGGAACTTTAATTCTCTCCTCACACCCGTTTGGGCCTGATCCCGGGAGACTCTGAGCACCTCCTGACATTTGTTGCACTCCCTCAGGAGCTGCACCCTTGCCAGAGGGCACTCAGCCCTTGGGATGGTGGAGACCTCAACAGGGCCAGGCACGTCGCACCCCCAAACACTCGCCCTTCACCCACCGTTTGATTCTCCTGATCTCACACATGCTGTGGCAGGAGGACATTGATAGGCTCCTGGTATTCTGGACTGTTACTTGTGCTTCCTAGTGCAGTATTTCCCGCTTGCGCAGGGTTTGGAATTCTCCAAATTCTTACGGAGAATTAATCTGCAGAAATTCAAGGATTTGCTTGTAAATTCAAACCCTGCATTGCTCTAGATACAAAGTCATTACAAGCAATTGCCACGACAGAGTCACGTTATGTATTCTGTCATCACTATAAACCACGGCATTCTGATTCCACTTGGCAGACAGAGCTAAGTAAATGTAATGGTGGGTGAACGTCATTGTTACATGCCATTATTTATTCTTTAAACTAAACATGCTCATATTAAGTTTTGGGGCTGGGGGTGTTAAAAAGACAGAGAGTGATGCCACGACACAGGAAGATACACAGCTAAAGCAAACATCCAAGACTCTAAGGAGACTGCACTGACGTATCCCATAGTGTTATACGTCAGGGAGTGGTCAGGCTAAACGCTGCCCTCGGGTCTATGCAGGGTTTTGTCCCCATGTCCATAAGGCATTAGCCACATTAGTAACAAAAGACCAACTTCTGCAATCTTTACTCAAGCAAAACTCCTACTGAGGTCAGGGGGAATTTAGTTGGGTTAAGAACTGATGAATTTGGGCCACAATTCCCTACTTCTCTCCTGACCAGCTCAACAGTTGTTTCTGGCCTCCCTCTACGGCAGAAGGAGAGGCTGCCTATCTGGATGTCTCTTTTGGTTCGCATACTGCACCCATCTCCATGGTTTCTGAGATCCCATTTTCATTTGGCCTCTGACTCCTGAGTATTTTCTTCTCTGGCATCTCATGGAGTTGCACCTGCTGACACTATGAAGGAATTTGGCTTTATGCCTTAGAGAAGAGTTTTGTTTCAGTATATTCATCTGATCTGTTAGCAAGCAAAGGATACTTCCCAAAAACTGCAACCAAAGAGGCAGAAATGCCATTTTGTGAAAGAAGAGTGCTGCGGCCCTGCTGCTTAAGCACAAAAAAGGAAGTGGTGCCATATGATTAAAACTGAAATACACTTGATACAATTTGCATGTGCTCCAACAATGCAGTGTGTTGTGCAAAACTATTTTGCCAGCCGTGGCACTAGAAAATGAGCACACCATTCCCTTTACAAAAAGAGAAATATTAGAAACTTATTTTCTTTAACATCCCTCTATGTGCTTACAAATAAAATACCTCTGATTATGCTATTCTAAGGATAAAATTGCTGCTATTTATGTTTTTTGTTTACTCATTTTAACTGACTTCTATCAATAACATCTCATCAGCTTGAATATAAAGAGATGATATTTCCTTTTAACACCTGCAAATAACTCCAATTCACATTACTGGAAGGTCCACGTGTCCAGTAAGATTAAATAGATTCTTCAATTGTTCTTTTAGGATTGGGGTCCAAAAGAATACTCGACCAATTCAGTAGCCGAGGGCAGTAGCACCAACTTATCTCAAGTGGCACTAACTTGTAAGGTATGTTTTACACTGTAAAATCTTGCTTTATTATGTATATAAAACAAGGCTATAAAATACTGGTTTATATTGCTCTTTTCCCCCGTTTTTCAAGTTTATGAATGGGCTGCTACTAACTTGTATCACGTGCTGTAAATAACGAGTTGACCTATTCCTAACACGTCTGATTATTAAAATGAAAGACTTTTAAATATCCAATGTGAATCTCACCATTTATTGCTCCTTATTTACTTTTTTGCATTTTTCCCCACTGTGGGCAACTGAAATCAATTAAGTGCTTTTCACACTGGTTTAAAGGCCATTTCATTTGCAAGAGTTGCAGTATCCCCAGGAGGTTTTCCATTTGATCAAACACAACTGTTGCCACTCACTTTTAAAAACAAAACTAAACCCGTCTCCGATTGGTTTTCACAAATTGGACGTGCGGGGCCAAGTTGACTGGAAGGCTATGGGAGGATGAACAGCACCCATTGCATAGGCTGTCCCAAGGTCTGGGGAAGGCTCAGTCAGGAAGTCATTTGAGGTTAATTTCTAAAGTGATAAGTAACAAACAATGAGATCTTAACAGTTTTCCACAGCACTTTAAAAATATCCACCTTTCACTTCAAGTTTCCTCGAACTGGCATGTGAGCCAACAGAAAACACCTCTCCGGCAACCTCAGGCCCTGCAACCAGGTTCTGCAACCTACTGAGCCAGGCTTACCAGCCCCATCCCTGCAGGAGGCTAGCACAGGGGCTACATGCTGGTTAGGCCCTAGTTTCCTGCCGTAAGTGGTGCCTGGTCTCATGTGGCTCGTCAGCAAGCAGGGAATTCCATGCCGTGTGAATAGCGCACACAGCTTTTCACGGATACGCTTTGAGCCGCTGCCTTGGCGAGCTTTGGGTTGGCAATGGAGAGCCCTTGTGAAAAGTCGGTATCTAACTGTCCCACCTGATTTTCCATTCCGAATTCTTTTCATGCAGCGTAGTGAAGTAATGCCAGTGTGGATTAGCTCAAGCAGCTGAAACGGTGCTATCAAAATCGCTCTCTGGAAATGTGTGGGTCACCCCCCACACAACCCTCAACGAATTCCACCAAGCTCCGGCAGTGTGCCGATGCCAGCACAACCCTTTAGACATAGACATGATGAGCCCACCAGACAAACTAGCAACTTGGAAAAACAAGAGCTGTTTGTCAGAGAGCCTCTGCACTCTCGCAAGTGGGTAGCGTCTGAGAATTACACAGGATGTGTTACACTACATGAATCACAACCACGTGGAAGACCTAATTCTGGAGACTTCCCAGGACGAGGCCCTGTCAGCGTAAATGATCTGGTGAACCACAGCAGGACAAGGAGCTCCAGCACAGACACTGACCAGCTTCTGTGGACTGTAGCAGGGAGTTCTGTGCAGTTTCCCCTAACTAGGCAGGGATCTGTGAAGCTACAGTGGCCGGTCAAAGTACTGCCAACGCCTCTGATTTTAGAACATAAGAACTGCCCTACTGGGTCAGACCTAAGGTCCATCCAGTCCCCTATCCTGTCTTCTGACAGTGGCCAGTGCTAGGTGCCCCAGCGGGAATGAACAGAACAGGGAAATACCAAGTGATCCATCCCCTGTTGCCCATTCCCAGCTTGACAAACAGAGACTAGGGACACCATCCTTGAACATCCTGGCTAATAACCGTCGAAGGACCTATCCTTCATGAACTTATCTAGCTTCTTATGAACCCTGTTATAGTCTTGGTTTTCACAACATCCTCTGGTAAAGAGTTCCACAAGTTGTCTGTGCATTGTATGAAGAAACACTTCCTTCTTTTTGTTTTAAATGTGTTGCCTATTAATTTTATTTGATGGCCCCTACTTCTTGGGTTATGTTCTTGTGTTTATTTTATTACAAGTCTTGTGACAGCTTTTCATAAGACCCTTGCTTCTGGAGTCATCTGATTATGTGAGACTCTCAGTTAACACAGTTGTTTTTTAACAAAAGGAAGTTACTCGCTTTCACGACTGCAGAGAAGAGATTGAAAATGAAACACCCAAAAGCTCAAAAACAAGAAAGCAAATAAAAAGAACTTGATATTCATTGCTGTTAATGTCTCACCGTTTTCAAGCCAATCTCATGATTTCTGAATGCTTGGATTTGACAATGCTGATACCACAGCAACACTGAGGGGATGAAAGCCAACCTCACCTCCCCGCACCCCCCCTCCCCCCCAGCGTCGGCAGTCTCATGCTTTCATGGTCTTCCACACTCACAGCAGTGTGATGAGAGTGAGGGGACGGGAGCTGAAATTTGACTTCATGTACTTATGGCTAGATCCCGCAGCCTTTACTCAGACGTCACTGCCAGAGCTGGGACTGAGCATTGATGGCAGGAAGTGGCCCTGAATGTAGCTGCTGGTTAGCATCCCCGAACAGCTCTCTGATTTCAGTCTAACAGATGCACTGTGACAACGTGCCAAAGACTCGCTAGTGATGGGCAGAAACATCCTAAAAGTCACTTTCCTGGCTTGCAGCTTTATATCCTGCATGCACAAAAATAGAGTCTGACTTTCTCTAAGCCAAGCTGCTTCCTGAACAAACCAGCCCTTAACACGTTGCTCTGAACATGCACCAGCATTTGCTGCAGTGCCAATTAAGGTAAATCAATAAATCTGATGGCAAACTAAAGTCTTGAGCCTGCATTCTCCTTCACACTGAGACCCCTTTCTCCAGCTCTGGCGGCAGGGATGACTGTAATTCCTGCCTACCTTAAGAGTCTTTTATACTGCAGAAGCAGCGTAACAGGGCTGCAGGGATTCACTTTGTGTCAAAAGAGAAAAAATCCTGGAAATGAGCCTGGATTCCAAAACTATTTCAACCCCCCACCCCCGCTTTGACAAGAGCCAAATTCTTCTCTCCTTGTTAGGTGGCTGACGACCAGTTAGCAAGGAGAGATTCTAGAGCACATCCCAGCACGGGGGTCTTTAAAGGAACTGGTGTCAATTGAATTATAAAGACTTCAAGGTCTAAGCATGAACCCAAGCCCTTCTTAATGAGAGCGCTAGCAATTGGTGTTATTGAGCTCCTAAAAATAGCCCAGCATTTCCTCATCTCTTCTGCTCTAAGGGGCCTCTTCTGATTTTAATGACATTCAACAAAGCATCTTACATAACATCCCCCCTTTATGTATAGCACCTGATGGCAGGGTTCCCCCGAGACTCCAGCCTGTCAGGAGGGCTCAGGGAGAGCTGAGGACACCTGGCACCCTTCAGGAACAGATCTTCAGCTGTATGCGGGGAAACTTCACAGACCTACGGATCTGAGCTCTTAGCCATCTTGTCCAGCCACCGGCACAAATGCAAAATACTCACAAGGGTTTGCAAGGCTGGGCCTTTGGGTATCAAGAGCCAAGGGTATTTTACGTTGCCTTTTTTCAAAGATGTGAGAAGTGCGACCCCTTAACTAGCAGACTCTGCAATGCCCAGCCAGGCAGGGAGGTCAGAGAGGGGGTTACGGCTTTCTAGTTTGCTCTCAAGCATCCCTGAACAGCATCACCTAAAGCCTGAATGGAAGCTGCCCACCCACATGTATGAAATAGACACGAAATCACAGGGTTTGAGGTCAGTTGACATGTTTTCAGTAAAAGATAGTGAAGGACAGCACCATACCATTTTCAAGGGCATCAAATCTCTCCAGCTAGTCCTCCCTGTATCAGCTGCAGCCCTCATTGGCCCAGGAACCCATATTGCTGAATAACTCCGCTGGGTTCATGGCAGAGTCACATCACACTCATTTTACTTATCACCAAAACACAACCCAACTGCCACAAGCCATAAGATGAGTTAGGGCAATGCCTTCAAAGTGAAATCGAAATGTGCAGGTCAAGTCTTTGTAAACAAACTTGACTGTGACCCCATAGCACAGCTATGAGCCAGGAGAACCTGAATTCCTTGGCTACAGGTTGTCGCCCACTTAGAGAAAAGTATTTTTATGTGCTTGATGCAAATTATAACTGCAGACTGGTAGGATGGCAAGACAGGCATCACAAATATATTTTTGCTCTCCGGCACGTATCAAAGGTTGCAGATCTAACAGGGCGGGAGATGAAGCTTTTTAAGCCCTCAAGGAAGATTTCAAAAGTCTTCGGTTTTTTTGCTGAGTTCTGTTAAACTGCAAACCACAGACACCTACTGGTGTAAATGATTCACCCTCTTGCTATTACATCAGCAGATGGCTCCAACCGAATCGTGACAGTAGAGGAGAAGCCATTGCACTAAGTAATTATACAATCAGAAGCCGACTCTACGGGGTCAGCTGACATTGGAGCACAAGGGAGCTTGGCTACCTCAGCAACAAAATCCCTCTCCCTCTCTAGGGAGAATCAAGATCGGCCCACGGAAAGAGAGAGGGGGGTCACAGTCACAGACATGGCAGGTGTCGACACTGGGCTGCATTAAACTGACAAGCTTGCACACATTGCTCCATGGAGGAACGTTTCCCAACCCAGTTACAACACTCGTTCTGTACAGCTCGTGAGGGTCTGGTCCCACCCCACGGCCTCTGCCAGGCACAGCAAAGCAAACCATAAACCTCAGCAATTTTCTACATCAGTGACTCTGTTGGTGGCAAAGAAATTCTGTGCTGATCTCTCTTTGCCATGTGAGGAATCAGGGCTGCCCATGGGGATAGTGCCAAGCTAGGGCAGCGGCAGAAATCTGGAGCTTCTCTGTAGGAGATGATGAAGCAGCCTCTGGTCACTGTCCTTTTCCACAACGCTGAGCAAATTGCTCCTGGCTAACATGCACCAACAGAGGATATTTTAAAGCTCAGCTGAAAGAGACAAGGGCCTGTGTCCCCTTACTACAGCAGGGTTGACAGGGCTGCTTTGAGTTCACAGGTCTCTCCTCACCTTCACCTGGAGAAAACATGCTGGAGCTCGCGAGGGGAAGGTCAGCTCAGAGGCATGCTGCATTAGTACCTCCAAGGGTAGCTTCTTTGGCCAGCTAGAGGGAGTGTGAGCATCATGATTCCAGATATGGGGCGAGAGGTAACACGTGGGGGGCAGCAGGGAGATGGTCTCAAGGGATGTGTCTGGACAGACAGCGGGTGTGTTTCTCAGTCAAGTTAGCTCAACATTCCTGAGAGCTGCGCTGAATCCAGGCCAGTACGGCTGAAGCCATGTGACTACAACCCAGTGGTCTGAGAGTGTTCCGGGTCCCTCTCTATCCCAAGCCAAGGAGGCCCTCGGTGTGTCATCCAAGATGGTGGTCATCATAACATAGCCTAGGAAGCCTCCTAGAGAACAACATGGCTTCAAATACGCTAGCCTGCATCTTGACAGGGCTTTCAGCTGCATTACTCCATTGAGACAAACTCTTTTTGCCCAGCCAGGCAGGCACAAGGCTCTGCCATTGGTTGGGTGCAGATACACAGAGTGAGAAAGCTCAGAAAATAACCCCAAGGCAAAGCTGTTTTGTCTCTGCTTGGAACCTGCCATCACCTGTCTGGCTGCCCAAACCCTATTGAGCGACAGCCACGTATAGGCGCCCCCCGAACATGCAGCTTATGGGCACCAGGGTGTGTACAGCCACGGAAAACAGTTACAGAGGACTTAAGGAACGGGTAAGTGAATGATTGATGCATCAAGGAGACAGACTGAGGGACTCCGGAGGCGGACAAGGAGTCAGACAAAGAGACCTGTCCTGTATCCATTTGCAAAATTGATGGAATTCTTTACATTTTGTTTCAGAACAAGGTCTTTGGCACACTTTCTCTAAAAAGAAAATAATATTTTTTTAAACGTCACTAGCCCAACTTTCATGAGCTGCCCTATAATGACAATTGGAGTGTTCATGGGATTGAGGACAGGACAGGAGAGTTCCAGTTCAAACTTTCCAGGCCAGTACAACAATCTCTCTCCAATGGCCTCCTTTCTGCATCTGCTGAATTTCTTACAAACATGTTTATTAATCAAAACATACTTCAATGGCCTCTTTCTCAGCGTCCCTTTTATTCCAAATCACCTCACATGGTGAATAAAGTTAGGCATTTGTACATAATTTGCAGAAAAGATTGTTTCACAAAGATTTGAGAGTTTTCAAAATAGTACCTTAAGAGAACAAATATAACAAATTATTTCATATCATCAGTCATGTCAGGGTGGCTTGCATTTAAAACAAATTAACCCAGAAGAGTAATTGTCCATTAATCACTTCACGCAGTCTGTTTAGACAGTACGTGAAAGACTCATGAGTAACCATCAGCTCACATTTCCTGCTCCAGAACGGAAGTTGGTCATTATTTAACCCACAGCCCCAGTATAGGAACTAGATTAGACTTTCACTTCTTGATGCACAAATGCCAACGCGTTAACACCAACGTTATTTTTCAGTAGATGAGGCTTCCCCTGCTAAAGTCAACCTTTACTGCAGCTTCTTCACTGTCATTTAACCTTGCACTAAAAAACTTTTGTTTGTGGATGAGCCTGTGAACAAGAGATGTCATGTTTTCTCACTGTTACTTGATGGAGAAATATCTGAGACTCAACTACACACATCCATTCATCACAGGCGCACACACACAAAAAAAAGAGATGGCATCCTGACCAGAGACACCAATAATCTGAATAGTAAGAGTGACAACTGTCAAGAGCACTGGACAAAAGAGGGGAAATAACACAGATCACATACAAATCTAAAAACATGCATCAGGCTATGCAACTGTTGCTCACAAAAATCTTGGTCAGCTTTTTACAGTATATCTACTTTCTATTTTCTCTGTTGTAACGCCGTAATGCATTGATTTATGTATGAATACATTTCTAGGATGCATCACATAAAACCCAGTACAAACTAAATTTTAAAATAGGTCCTAAAGGACCAACTAGATGAAAAATATAGAAAACATGAGGCAAAAGTTAAGCTGAGGAACTGACTGAAAAAGGTGCATTTATATATATATATAAAATTAAAATGACAACATATAATTTAACATTTTGGACAGGCTAACCACAGTGGCCCAGCCAGAGATGCTCAAAAAAGAAGAGGCGTGTGCATGTGTAATACACTCACATTGGTTTTGAAACTTGCAACCTCTAATTTCAGAAAGGGAACAACTTCCGAGAGAGGTAACTAACCTGGATACATAAGCATATAAAAACCACAGACATCACTTCTCAGCTTCTGTTCACACAATTTGTTTGTGAAAGAGTTTACACTGAAATCTACCTCTAAACAAGTACACTATGGAAAAGTGAGGAATTTTTACCAGTAAATAACCATAACAGAAGAAAAGTATCTCTAACACCAAACACTTAGAAATCATGAATCAGGCTCCCCAAACTTCATGAGACTGGATTAAAAATCATGAAGTTGGTTTTTTTTGTTTTGTTTTACAAAAACTACTAAGTTTTGGGTTCTTTCTATTTGCCTTCTGCTTCCTGAGCCATGTTTGGGTCACTCTAGTCACATTTTCAAACTTTTCACTGCAGCCATTAGAGCTAAAACTTTCATTACCAAAAAAACAAACCCACCACCACCAAACCGAGATTCTTACATAATTTCTGACTCCAGGAGCTGGGACTTACAGAAAAACATCAACCCTCATGCAAGTTGGCAACACACATTCATCTATGCAATGCATGGAGGACAGCGTCATTCTTCCTACAAAGGGATTATACGTTCTAGAAGAGAAAACTGGGAATCAGAAGTAGTGAAATAGGCATAACCCCACCCTTTGTATGCTCCAGGTGTTTTAATGGACTCCCTGAAGCACAGGAAAATTACAAAAGACATAAATGCTTTGTCACCTGTGAGTGCACACTTTTCACAATGTGATCACTCTCTAGCTGACCTCTCAGTCCTCATCCTGAAAAGAAACCCCGAAAATGCACAACACTTTCAAAAAACAAGCCTGGGAGCTTAAGTTGGTTTCTCTGCTATACATAAAAATCACGGACTGAACAGAGGTACTGCATTTATGGCTTATTACAACAATCTGTAACCCACTAACCCCCTCTTTTTGTCCTCTGACTGCAGAGGTGTTAACGGGCCACTGCACCTTGAATGGTCCCTTACCATATGTGCTAACTCCTTATGCTCAACACTCTGCTCCACCTGGCATTTTGCTGTGATCTGGGAGTTCCTTTCCCAGACCTGGGGAAGAGCTCTGTGTGGCTCAAAAGCTTGTCTCCGTCACCAGCAGATGTTGGTCCAATAACAGATATTCCCTCCCTCACCTTGTCCCACTGTCATTTAACAACACTTATTGGCACCAAAAAATTCTAAGGACGTGAAACAAGCATCCATACAGCTGTACAGAGCAGGGCCTCAGAAGCAATGACCATTGTGGCCAGCTATAAAATGTGGGTGCACCCTGTTTTTCGTTCCTGTCCCATCTCCCCCCAAACCTGCAGAGAGGCCAGAGCACAGGTTCCCCCAAATTGGGACAAAGTGGAGCAGAGCTAGGGGCCCGCAGTTATACACAGACTCCCAAGACCCTGTCCAGGGTTCTTACAGAGATGATGTGTCCTGGGCAGAGTGGTCTACAGGGGGGCTGGGAAGGGGTGTGCAAGGGACTGCAGACAGCTTGGAACTCAGGCACATGTTAATTTTGCTTTCATAGCAGCCACCTGTGATCCCTCTGGCAGCCCGTCCACATGGCAGCAAAACTTGGCTCTGGAGACCAGACTTTCTGCTGCCTAAAGTTTGGGAAAGTGTCTCTCACCTCTGTCACCATGGGGGACTCTCTCTAACAAGCGCCATACAAATCAAGTCCTCCCTTTGGCAGAGCACAGTAACATGGCAAATATTCCCCTCTCTTCCAGACCTTACACCATGTCCATCACTGTGGTATCTGATCTGGGCACCTCTTTGCCATCTGCAGGATTTCTCCCAAGGCTCTGAACACAAAAACTCCTCCTGGCTGGGGCTCAGCACCCCCCAGCCCATTTCTCCCACACCGGACTGTCACCACTCACTGCCTTCTTCTTTTATCCCCAGTGCCGGGTCCTGATGGGCTGTACTGCCCTGCTGCCTGTGCGTCACCCCCTGTAACTCTCCCCTGCCTGCTTCGCCGCTCAGAGCTGACAGGGAGCACAGGGCTAAGCTGGGACTTTCTGGGTGCTCAGGGCCGCAGGAGACCAGCTGGCTAATGCAGCCCACCTCACCCCATGCTTGTAGGCTGCTGTGTTATTCTGCTCAGGCCTGGACTTTAACGAGAAGCAGAGTGAACACAACAGCTTTCCTGTTCTCCTCCAAGGGTTCCTGTCGGACAATGCAAGTAGTGGAATGGCCAGCTTTGGCCGGAGCCTCCAAGAGGATGGGAAGTCCCTGCTTTAGGATGAGGGGGTAAGCTTCAGAGAATTTGCACAATGACAATGACTCTCAGTTTCCATTTGAAAATACAGGCTTAGATTCTGGCATCTGCAGCAGCACCATCTCCAACGAGGTTGTCACTGGTGTAAAAGCAGCTGTAACTGGGCACCCATGTTCTGCCTTGCCACGATACCTGCACAGTACCTCCCGCCCCTGTCCAGGTGATTCCTGCCAGCGTAACAGCCTGTGCGGGACATGGGCTGAGAGCAGAGCCGGCACAAGTTGACTAAAAGGAGTAGATCATGCCCTCTGATACCAGAGTCCACCTGGAAAGCCTCTCCAGGGACCCACTCCTAAAACATCTTTTACAAGTTCAGGTTTGTGGGAAGTTGGGGCATTTTTACCCCAGCCTGAGCCATCTGGCTGCCTCTTTTCCAGCACATGCAGAGAGGCACACGCCAGCCAGGATGTGGCCCACAACATGTGACCATACGCTGCATTTGTTTCACAAAGGAAGTTTTAGCCGGTAACACCCGCGTATACGTCCCAGGCAGGCAGAGCCAGAGCAGAGTGGTGCAGGAACTCCCTGGCCGACTCAGACTGAAAAGCAGCCGACAAAGTACCAGCCAGCATAGCCCCACTCAGAACCACACCCCAAAGGGGATTCTAGAAACTGGATCTTTTCCATCTCTTGAAACACAGTGCTGACTCCTCTAATTATACAGCAAGGGCTTGCAGAGTGGGGTCGGTGTTAGTTTAGGTCACTGTTTTTAGGAACCACGCAGAGACTGGAAACGGGCACCGCAGTTTCTAAGGCGTGGGGCCTTGGAGCTAAGGCCAAGCCACTGTTTTTTCTGGGAGTCGTTTTTTAAAAGCATTTCTTTACTGCAGTGAGTATGCTCAGAGTGTCAGAGATTCCTGCTGCAGCTAGCAGGACTCGGGGTCGCATCCACCGTAGGCCTGATGATCTCCCCCGACTCCAACAGCTCTGCATTGCTCTAGTGATACACAGCAGTCAAAACCGGACAGCTTGCTGGGCATTCGCCTTGCTCCAGCGGAGTCTGTGATTGGCAGAGCCCCCCAGGGTTAAGAGCCACAATATGTCACCTTGAACCACCCACTGCTTGTGACTGCAGGCTGCCTGTACGTACTCTGCTTTGCAACAGAATCCCTGGGCCATTGCACATGGGGAAGTGATTTTTCCTGACTTGTCAATTTGATTTGAGCCACATTTTAGATCCAACTTTTGCCCCACAAGAACGGCCATACTGAGTCCATCCAGCCCAATATCCTGACATCTGACAGTGGCCAGTGCCAGGTGCCCCAGAGGGAATGAACAGAACAGGGAATCACCAAGTGATCCATCTGCTGTTGCCCATTCCCGGCTTCTGGCAAACAGAGGCTAGAGACACCATCCCTGCCCATCCTGGCTAATAGCCATTGATGGACCTGTCCTCCAAGAACTTATCTAGTTCTTTTTTGAACCCTGTTATAGTCTTGGCCTTCACAACAGCCTCTGGCAAGGAGTTCCACAGACTGACTGTACATTGTGTGTAGAAACACTTCCTTTTGTTTGTTTTAAACCTGCTGCCTATTAATTTCATTCGGTAACCCCTAGTTCTTGTGTTATGAGAAGGAGTAAATAGCACTTCCTTATTTACTTTCTCCACATCAGTCATGATTTTATAGACCTCTGTCGTATCCCCCCTCAGGCATCTCCTTTTCCAAGCTGAAAAGTCCCAGTTTTGGCAATCTCTCCTCATATGGATTAATGTTTAAAAATACTGCTTTCCCAGAGGGGCAGCGGAGGCCAGACACTAGCTGAGATCAGTCCCAAGCAGCAACATGAAATCAGTTTGAGGAGGATCAGAGCCATAGTTTGAGCCCAAGGCGTGTGCATAGAAAGTTGTAACAATTCTTAAATGTTGAAGCCACATGATTTTTTAGGAGGGCTGTACGTCAAGAATTGCTCTCTTGAATGACCTCAAATTTGATCACTAACACTGTCCTGGATCCCCATGAGCCACAGCAATTTTCAAAAAAATCTGTTTAAACATGTGGATATTGGAGCACTTAGAAAAATCAGCTGTTAAACCGTAAGCTAGTCTCAAGGGTAATGAGAGTGGCATCACTACTCCCACCCCCAGAATGTGGGGATCTCGGCTTTCAGTTAAAAAAGTAAGTTTCTAGCCCTCAAGTTTGCAGACGATGTAACCAGAGTGTGACCTAAGGACTCAAGAAACAAATAAGAAGAACCCAAATGGAGAATTTTTTTTTTTAAAAAAAACCCATGCATGTTTTGGGGGCCTGACATGATTTCTGCATGTTCAGGGTTGGTAATACTGAATCTGCAATACAGGAGCTAACTCTTGCTCTCCTTGTAGCCACCTCAGACCAGCCATTCACAATATTTCTTTTCAGGGACATCTTCTAAAGACCTAAAAACATTCCCCACCCCCTTTTCTGTCTGCACAGATGCTGCTGGGAGCATTACACTCGAAGGGTGGTGGGAAAAGGTCTAGTTGCAGTGTAAACACACCCTAAGACACCTGCGGCTGACCCATACCAGCTGACTTGGGCTAGGGGGCTGTTTAATAGCAGTGCAGATGTTCAGGCCTGGGCTAGAACATATGCACTGCAATTAAATAGCCCTTAACCTGAGCCCCTGAGTCAGCTGGCACAGACCAGATGTGCGTTTTTTAACTGTCGTGTAGGCAGACCCCGAGAGGCTGATCCAGCCCCTTGTATGCTGCCCTCATGGCACAAAAGGGCTGTCAGAGAGTCACTTTCTCCTTCCCAGGGCACAGGAGCAGCACAGAGCTGACACAGGCAGCCCTGGAGCAAGAGGAAGCCTTGGTCATTCACCATCAAACTGCTCTCTCTTGTTAATTTCAGAAACAGAGCTCTTCACAGAAGCAGCAAATCCATCAGTACAGCAGAAGGGGGTGGCAGGAAGGGCCAGTCCTAGGACTCTCCTCAAGACCCGCTTCTGCCAGGATGCCTTCAAAAAAAACCAACCAGCCAATGGGGGTGAGGCTGAGGAGCAGATCCGATTTAGTCAGGTCTTGTCTACACTGGGATCCGCTCTGGTTACAGCCACTATGCAATTCCCCAGCGCAGCCTGGAGCGTTATCAGTGTATTTACTCTAGTTCCAAACAGGGCTAAGTGCCTCCCCTGTAAATAACCTCTTTGCCCGTCTATATTAGGAGCCAGACTCTCCGTTGCCTTGCACCCTGTGTGGCTGTTTACACCAGAAGTGGGGCTAACCTCAGGAATTCAAAAATCACAACATCCTGAGACTGGCTTAAAGTCATGAGATTTAAAAATAACAAGTGTGGGGTTCTTCTCATTTTCCTTCTGGTTTGGAGGCTCTCTTCCACAACCAGGAAGGCTGGAACCTCACTTTTTTCCCCCGAATGAATGCCGAGAGTCTCACCCAATCACCTGACTCCAGAAGCTGGGGCTTTAAGAAAAAAACAACAAATAATGAGACACTCAAGATAAAATGGTGAGAACTAGTAATGCTGCGAGCAAGGCAAAGTGAGTTAAAACGCCACCATGCTCAACACTCATTTTGCACCAGTGACAATGACCACACAAGAGGAATGGAGGACCAGGCCAAGGGTAAGCTCGAATCAGCATCACTACACTGGTGCCTGCCACCCAGCGCTGGAATCGTGGAAAATTCCTGGCACAGAAAAGGTCTCGATTTTAAATGTGTATGCAAGAGGATATGGTACCTCTAGCTGTCCAACAGCTCAGCAACGTAACCACATGATCTTACTCCTGTTACTCTTACCCTCGTCTTTATCGCACTCACTTGTTCTCCCACGCCTACCTACATGTGTGCGCTGCACTCAGCACAATGCACCCCTGGTCCCAAGCAGAGTCACCAGATGCTGCTGCATCACACATTATAATGACCATTAGGCACCAATCGCTATGGCATCTTCTGCTGTGGGACACAATGTCGGGCTCCCACGGGAATCAATAGTGCACATCCCAGGGTAGAATCTGACCCTAAGCTAGACCAAATGTGGCCTTCCTGCTCGTATACATCAAAGACAGAGAGGCAGCTCCTGAGCTGGTGAAGTTCAGTGCATCTCCACTGACTTGAATGGAGTCACAGCTATTTTGAGTTAAGAGGAATGTAAACAAAACTCTGTTTTGATTTTCTCCTCTGGAAATAGTGGGACCAGGATTAAAACTTGGCAAAAGTCTTTGTGTTTCCACTGGACATCTGGCTCTCTGTCAGGGCTGATTTTTCAATCTGTTTTTGTGCACAGAAGCATGCTGTGTCGGGGAAACCATCAGCAACAACAGCACTGCTACTTTGCACTTAGGAAAGCTCCTTCCATCTCAGGAGATTGACATTGATGATGCCTCATCATGTATTGATGTGGTTTGGAATTTACATTTAGCATTCAGCTCCGAAGCACCTGGGCTCCAGATATCATAAAACAATCAATGATACATCAACCCTCTCCTTGCTAACAGAAAAAAACCATTTCTCCGTCAAGGAGCTGTTCAGAAGCTTGGCCAAACGAAGGGCCCAGAAGCTCTCCAAACTAGCTGAACGCCCCTGGGAGGCAGATGAAATGATAGAGATCTACTTGGCAGCTGTGCAAACTGAAGCATCGCGTGGTTAAGTGACTTTCTAAGGTTATATACAAGACTGTGGCAGAAGCCAGGAAACACACACACGGGTTGCCTTAACAACATGTTTAACATCCATGAAACTGCAGCACAAAAGTAAGGTTTCACAGAAGTGAAGATTTCACAGGAAGCTGCTCATGCCAGCTGCTCCTGAGTCCTGCCCAGCATGGTCTGTGGGCCAAATTAATTCAGGTGCAAACTGAATACTAGTTGCAACAAAATTTCTTTCTTTTCTGTTCCTACTGCAGGCACATGTGAACAACCCTTCAGGGGCTGGATTGCAAAAAGTGTTCACGAAGTTCCAGTCCAAACAAATGACACCAAAAACATTCAAGCTGCCAAATGAAGCACTTGGTCAGAAAACAACCGAGTGTGGGGTGTCCGTTCACTCTTCAAGCAAATGCATTGTAATGCAGGAGGAGGTGCACAGCATAGGCAGTAAACGAGGCAGGATTGTGCAGGGAACTGGTCTGCAGACCTCCATTACCCACAGTTATTGTTAATAGGAGCTGGGTCGGGCCCTGTGATGGGGTATTCACCTCACATCAGGACTGGTGGAGTTAAAGTGGCTCTGAAAGGGTCATGAATCTTAATAACCGGACATGGGGCAGAGTCAGGCCTGACCCATAAGCACTAACTGAAGATGAAGCCCGGTGGGGCAGGAGCAGGAGGACTTGTAGAAAGCCTGGAAATTGAGAGAAGAAAGAGGCTGCAGGGAGTGAGCCTCATTTAACCTCTGGGCACAAACATGTGAGTGGGAGGAAGCCCAAGAAAAGAGAAGTGAGTGGTGATGGCTGCTGACAGGGTCCCGGGGCTGGAACCCAGAGCAGAGGGCAGGCCTGGGTTCCTCTACCAGCCACTGTGAAAGTAGCGCAGAACAGGAATTACTGAAGACTACCTGAGACGGCACAGGGGTAGATTGCCGGTGGCACTTGGCTCCCCTAGAAGGGGAAATCTACAGTGACCTGGCTGGAGGGCTCAGTCCCGGAGAGCGAGGGGGATGTGGGGCCAGTGAGCAATGGAAGGAGGTGCTGGTCTGGATGAATGCTGATTCACAGACCCACGAGCTACGAGAAGGTGCCACAGCGGTGAGCGAATCCTGTTACAGGCCCATAATGTAAGGGACAATCCGGCCTCATCCCCTGAATGTAGACTCGTGGGAAATACAGATAAGCACAAATAATTGCAGTTTGTTGACCTGAGAGCCTGGCTCGGTGTTTGGTTCCCCTCACCCCACTGCCTTGTTCTGGTCTCCATCTGGTCTCTCAGATCCATCTGGAGCTCCTTCCTCCCCCCTGTACAATGCAGCCCCCCCTCCTCTCATCTTCGGGCTCTTTATCATCTGCCTCTTCCTCTGTCTAACCCCATATTCTCTCTTCTGTTACCCTGTCCCTTCCCTCTGCTGTGCATCGCCCTTCTGAGACAACTGGAAGTGCACATTTTCATTAAAAACAAATCACAAAGCTCACGAGAAGTAAAAAATCCAAACAAAACAGCAGCCCCGAACTGGAGCGTGAATGGCAAATATCCCGCCCCGCTGTGTATTGTCAGCAATGCGGATCTGGCCAGGCACGTGTTCCCGTCTGGTTTCAATGCCCTCCTCATGGCAGGGATGAAGAAAAGGTTCTGGAAGCAGGATGCCAGGGCTTGCTGCTTGTGTTACAATAAGTGCTAATGGTGATGCTCCTGCTGCCGGCTTATTCCAGGTCCAGACAGTTCCCCAGTTTACAAAATCTCTGCTTATCAGGAATGCGCAACAGCCACGTTCTCCCCAGTGGAATCACAGCTGGACCCAGCTCTATGGAGCCAATTGAGATGCACGAACCAGAGCATAGGGGGGCAGAGCCAAAGCCCCACTCATTCCCTCCCCATCCCCGCCCACCCGCTGCACCTGCCTCCCCCTGCACAGCCAGCCCCTAGGGTCAGGGACCTGCCCTGGGGTGGGGAGAGAGTTCTCATGTAGGTGGACAGCCCGGTCACAATCTAGCGCCAAACCTGTCTGGGTCAAACCCACTCTGATCCCTAAGAATCACGCACAGCCGGCACCGGTCACTGCAACTTCAGCTCTTCTGCTCGCCTCTGCTTGCTCTGCAATTATCTCGTCCTCCCAAGGCCTCTCCCTGTGTTATCTGTCTGTGAGCTCTCGGGCACCACCCGCCCCCTGCGCTGCGTCTGGACAGCGCTTAGCTCCGAGCCGGGGCCTAGGCATGACCATCTTACTCTCCAGAGCAGCTCCCTAGAGACAATCGAAGAGATGGGCAAACAGGGTTTGACCTTTGGTCTCTCTATTTCTTCAGCTATTAAGAGGAGATAATAATACTTCCCTCCTCCATCTGGGTGCCGCGAGGACTGATGCTTCTGCGGGACAGCGAAAAAGGAAAGTCCTGTTACAATATAGGGGAGTTTACACTGTTTTATTCTGTATTTGCTTCTGGTAATGCTCTGTTACGGTCACTACATTTTACCTGCTCTTTTTAAACAGAGATCATCATTTTTAAAATCTAGATTCTCATTAACTTCCATGGCCAGCCCTCCCAGATATCTTAGTCATGTCTGTCCAGCAGAGCCAGCTCGCCTCCACCTGCAGCAACAAAAACCTTTTCCCATTGCTCATTACTTCTCTTTCTCCCAATTTCTTCTGCCCCAGTCCGGCGGCCGCTAATTTTAAGGGAGTTTTCTCATTCACTTCAGTGGCAACAAATCAGGTGCTTAAATCTCCAATGGAATTTGTTTTAATGGGCTGGAAAATCGTTAGCTGCTTTGGTTCCTGAAGACATATAATTTAAAAGATTTACTCTTGCTAATGTTACTATTAGATCAAGCTGTGTTTTGTCAGGAGCCCAGGAGGCGTGGGGCCAGCTTGCTCTGAACCCATCTTGCAATCCCCTGACACAGTGACGGAGCTCAGGCCAAAGGGAGAGAGCTTTTCTGTAAACTAACCAAGTCAGTTCCACACAGACGGGCATGAGTCCACGGCTGTTCTGGCTGAGCTAAGAAAACCGTGTCTGCAGCTGGAGAGCAAATGGCCTTCCCCTGGGCTGGTTTTGCTGCTATTTAATCTCCATCTCTGTCCCAAATGACATGAGTAGCTGTGCATGTTGCAGCAGCTTGCGCCTGCTTTGCCTGGGGTAAGCGATTACTGAGATAGCAGGGAGTGGGGAACTGGACCCAAACCGGACACTAGTAAATCACTTCCTTTTTAAACCATCCCTCCACAGACACCTCATTGTTCAGCTGATCACGACCTTCTCCAAGGAACTCCGCCCTTCTCAACAAACCAGCTGAGCACTCCTCCCCTCACCCAGGGCAGGGCCCTCTCTAGTTCCCAAGAAAGCCAACCGGGGCCTTTGCCCCTCACCCCCGAGTGCTCAAGCCACTGGGCTCAGACGACCTGAGCGCTGAAAATCACATGGGGGCCCAGCAGCTGTTTGCTCCTGCCCGAGGTAGTGGCCACAGCACATCAAGGATTTACTCTCACTTGGGTTTTGCTTGTGTTTCCTTTGTTCGGGAGCAGAGCACCAGGGTTTATGGGCAGGACCTGCTGGCTCAGTCTGCGCTGCCTAGGGCTGGCTGCATGGAGGCTAAGGGAGAGGTGCCAGAAGCAGCTGGAGCCCGGGTACGTTGGGAGAACAGGAGAGAATGAGAGAGCTGGGGCACTAAACTCTGTGCAACAGCTGCCCTGGAAGAGAGAGAATCTTTTCCCCTCTGCAGTTGCTCCCCCGAGAAGCCCCCAGAGCTCTGATATTGAATCATCGCTAGATCAGCAGGAAATTAATAGGGCCAGAGACAAAGCTATTTCACGTGGCATCAGGAGAGGAGTCAATGAGAGTGAGAAAAGGGCCGGCAAGAACAGACTAGACACTGTTAGAGAAACAACAGGAGCCAGGGGAGTGCCCGACAGAGCAGACTGAGCTGTGAGCAAGGACCCTGGGACCAGGAAGGGAGAGTGCTGATTGGTATCTTTAAGGTAATGAGAAAACGAAGCCAGATCGGACATAGAGGGAGGCAGCTGTAGGGAAACAGAGAATTCCCAGCATTTCTGGAAAGGCAGCAGGAAGGCGTGTGAGTTTGCTCCTGTGCTCTGGAGAGAATGGGAGCAAGGAGACGGATTAACCAGAGATCTGAAAACACTTGCACTTGAAAGCTGGTTAGTGTCCAAATAATTTATCGGACTGGAACTGCACTGCCCAACCACAGAGATTTTAAAAGATTCTCACTATTTTGCCAAGATATTTGCCAGTATTAATAATAATAATGATGATGAGATCATTTTGCAACCCTGTTAGAGATAATAAAGCAGCGTGCTAGGCTTTAAAGGAAACACCGAAAAAGCCACCACAACTTATATTAGAACTGAGCACGTAGGGTCTGAACACCCTCGAACTTTGGGGGGACTCTACCAATAGCCCCACTTTCTACAATGGGCTGGACCAACACCCCAGATCCAAGCGCCTCCCTGGCTATTGGGTGCTTCCAATCCAGAACAGAATTTCTCATCAGTGCACGGTACAGTCACCAGCGTTAGCCAGAAGCAAGGAGAAGAGTCAGCCCTGTAACCTCTTCCTTTCACTAACAGGAACAGTCTGTTCAGACCCCGTCAGTAGCAATTCACCGGTGTGCACCCGCTGCCTGGATCGGTGTTCTAGAGCCTTCAGCCATTCAAAACAACGCTCAGATCTCATCCTGGGTGCAAAACATGATGGGACATGTACGTGCAGGGGTGGGAAGGGCCCAGGCTCTCCTGTCCCTAGGTGGAAGAGAACCGCAGCCGACCCAAATCCTTCTCTCAAAGAAGCTGTGGTGAGACACTCAGGTCAGGCTCAGTGCTCTGCTTGCTCACGTGAACGCAGCCAGGGCTAAGCTGCCTAACATGCCTGCCTAGTAAATAGGGGACGGTGGGTGCCTTTAGGTGTCTCTGTGGCATGATTGGGCTGCACACTGTGCTGTTAACTGAAAGGCCGGTGGTTCAAGCCCACCTGAGGACATTACTCAGGCTGTACACCTTGACCATTTCTCTTCTCTGTAGCATCAGCCAGCAGCAGTATGTTCAGCTGTTAACCAAAAGGCCGCAGTGGGCACTGCCTGGGGTTCTCTGCTTGGTGTCCCCTTCTGGATCCCTGCTTTTGAACCTGTACCCTCATTCCTGACCCTGCTTTCTCACTAGTTGTCCCCCATAGTTGCTTGAACCTCAGGTTTGTAGCTCCTCCCCTTAGGCTGGGGGAGGGGCCTTCAGAAGTGGGCGGGCTTGTGCCCTCCCAAAACTCAGCAGGTGAATGCAGCCAGCAGAGAGAAGAAAGGCTCGCTGGGGCGAGATCTCTTCTCAGCCAGGAGAGTCAGGTTCTCAGCTCCAGGGGGCAAGTTGAAAACGGTGATAGTCAGGGATAAGGTTTAGCACCTTTAGAGAACTGGCCCCAGCTTCCAAAAACCCCACCAAGGGTCCATTCACTGGGTCCTGCACCATCATGGCCACCCACCAGCCTACTGCCCGCCTCGGCAGCCTGGGAGTGCAACCTCTTGCAGTAGCAGAGAGGGGCCTCGATCCCACACACAGGGCAGAGCTGTGAGGGGGAAGCAGGAGGCCAGGGAAGGTGGTGGTAGTAGCCAGGGGTTTTGCCAATTGGTGGATTTCGGAGGTGAGGTGGGGGGAAGTGGGACCCATGCTGAACGGCACTAGGGTGATGTGATGTTAGCAGCGTTCACTCACACCTCTGCAGTGCTCCTACACCCCTTCTGCCCCATGCTGCTCAGATTGAACTGGGAGGCCAGAGCAAAACTACCCATCTGTGTGGAGTAAATCACCTGAAAGCACAAAACAGCACATGACTAACGTTGAGCTGTTCTCCAGTACCCTAACTCACCGTGGCCCTGAGCCAGGAAAGCATGTGATTAACTTTCAGCATGTGCTTCGGCGCTTTCCTGAATCCAGGTCTCTGAGTGGCCATACTCTGCGAGTCACCCCATGGATGTCAGGGGGACCACCCCGGGAGCAAGGTGTTACTCAGAGTGAGTAAAGGTGGCAAAATGTGGCCCTAGTTATTTTGATGTGTAGGGGGTGGGTGAAATCCTAGCCACGCTGATGTGGCTGACAAAACTCCCATTGATTTCAGCGGGCCCAGGATTTCACCCTTTGTAATGCAGCAGTTTGCTGTCAATATTATACCTGTGTAGTGACTGCTCAGACCGTAAATCCTTCAGGGCAGACCCCACGTCCGCTCATCCGTCTGTACCAGCATAGCACACAGCCAGCACTGTCGGCGTTCATAGGGGGTTAGGTTATTACAACAAGGGTTTATGCCGTTGGAAGGCTGTTTTCTTTGCAGAGAGGCTCTCTCGTGTACTGTCTAATGAGTGTAAATTCTGCAGCCAATCATACAGATTAAACTGAAAGAGACGCACAAAGAAAAAATAAAATCATTTTTGCCTCTAGTCAAAGCCTCTCTAACACCACCATTATGGGCCATTTTTGTCTCTTACTTTGTTTCTGTTGGAAACTGAGCCCTATGTACAAACCGAGCCCAGACTGGATCAAGTGAAAATGACCTTCCGTTGGCTTTCTGCCAGTTCCCTAATAGCTAGGGGCCAGGGATCACATCTCAGGCATCTACATAGCACCTGACAGAGCAGATGCATTATTTAATCTGGCAAAAACCCACGCAGCCCTCTGCCAGCAGAGATTTTCACAAACGTGTGTGTGTGCAGACACGCGTGTGCATGACCACCCAGGCGTGCTTAGGTGATGCACTGCACCATAGACTGAGGATGAGGTTGGCTGATGTTTCTGAACGTGTTGGTGCAGCTGCTGGTTTTCAGCTAAGATGCTGTATTACACCCATGACCTGTTTATTTTATAAATCCTTCAGGTGACGTACTGACTGGATCTTCAATTCATTCCGTGACAGAACGAAAAGTAGGAGTAACACTGTCAGAGTTAAAATTGCCACCAGATGACTATTTTTGGCAACACTGTCAGGGAAACAGTTTGTCTATATTTGCCCAAATTCCTGTTTTCCTGATAATATATTTTACTTCTCCCCCCTACACGGGACAGCACCTTTGGAAGCCATTAAATCTACTCCCCCATCCCTGCACTGACGTAATGCAGAGGCTCTGCTCCTTTCGAATACACTAGTGTTCACAAGAGGAATGAGATGCATGAACTTGGTGGTGTGGTGCAGAAATCACGATGGTCTCACTTTCACAAAGAGAAGGAGATTACCTGGGGTAGCTGATGTGCTTTCCTCAGGCAGAGCTCTGTACCTTTGCTGCCTATGCCACCAGGTGCAGCATTTTGGATCCTATTCCCATTGGGGACTTTTACATTATTAAACTAAGTGGGAGGCTCTTTGCCATGGCCAGCACTATTCCCGTGGTGAAGCCAAGACTCATGTGCTCCAAAGCGGGGAAGAGATGCACACAGAGGCCACTGCCACGGTCAGCAAGAACCTGTCTACAGACCATGCTTGGCAAGCCTGATCCACGTCTCCCTATAACTCCTACAGCAGAAGTACCCAAATTCTACCCTGTGCTCCCACAGCTGTCTGCAGGTTTTCCTGTGTGCAGTTCTTCACAGCACTGAGCCAGGCTGGGCCAGAACAGTCTCTCCTTCCCTGTTGGCTGGGGGACTCACCCTGATCACAGAGGGGAAGACAGACCCTAGATACTATGATACTAGCACTTATGATTTGTAGGACAGATAAGCTCAGCCAAAACAATCCTTGCCCGCATGAGACCAAGGCTTCTCCTTGTCCCTGTGTCCCGGCTTGGCTTCCACAATGCCCCCCCGCCTGGTGTTCTCATTTTACACCCTGGGTGTGACGCTGCAGCCTAGATCACAACATGTTACTGTCTGGGACCCCAAGATTTATTTCATGACCAACCACTTGGTTAAGAGCGGTTTGAACCGCTGAGCACTTTAGCTTAGCCCTGCTGTTCCCTAAGCAGCACGGTCTGCCATCGCATGCCATGTACACCACAGCCTGACCACTAACTAAATACAGCAAGAGCATGAAAAGAGTGACCTTGTTCATAAATTATCCAGCCACTCATTTACAGCTGGGCAAACCCAGGGAATGGTAAAGGCTGTAACTGATTCAATCGCGCCCTACAGCTGTGTGAAAATCCTCAAGCCTGCAGAAAGAACAAGAGTTTCCGTATGTCTGCAATGCTCAGAGTAGTCAGGGCTCTTTGAGTTTTTTTCTTAAGGATTCCAGCTTGCCTTGGCATGGGGGTTCCCCCAGACTCTTTTTCTCACCCCTCCCTGATGGCTGTTTTCCTCTGCTGTGTGGTGTGAGAGACACGGAGAAGCCAGAGTTATGGAAGGGGAGATGCAGGTTCCATATGCTGGCTAAGGGTTAGAGGAGGTGAAATAACATGGACTGAGAGTTCTGTTCTGTCCTATCCTAGCCACCAAGATTATGAATGTCCCAGGCTGTGTTGCGGGCAACCCTTTCGCCTCCAGAGACGGGGATTACAGCCCATTTCACAGCACAAGTAGAAATAACTTTGGTGGCCTTATCCTAGTGCCTAGCCAAAAGGGCAAAATCCCCCACCTGCCTCGCCCAGTCCAGAACTGCTACCACATTGCGCTGATAAGAGCCCAGGACTGGAGGAGCAGGAGCTGGGGAAGGAAGCTGGAATTACAACTGACAATGGCTAGTGCAGTATTCAGCTCCTCCCTTTCACAGGCCTGGGGTGAAAGCTCAACCCCACTGAAGGCAATGGCACAACACCCATTGACTTCGCTGAGGCAGAATTTCACCCTGTTTCACACACACAACAAAAGGAACAACATTCATTCCAACTCTCCCCCTACTAGCTAGGCTTCACTAGAAGTGAAAATGGAAACAATACCACCTTAAAATCCACCAATGCAAGAGCACTACGGGTGGTGTTTAACCAACACATTACACAACATGAGACAGACACAGAGATTAGACTGCACAGGGGTATTTCTCAGCAGTCCTGTCAAGTTGGAGTTATGTCGTCTTTTGGGCAGTGTTATTCTGCAATAAAACCAGACCATTTTCCTGCTGCTAAAAGCTCTGTACATAAGAACGGCCACACTGGGCCATTACAGGGTCAGATCCACTTCCCAGTACCCTGTCTTCCCGACAGCAGCCAGTGCCAGGTGCTCTGTAACCCTCAGTCAGGTGTTTGCCTTTAAACCTATTTGCAGAAGCCATGTGACAAAGAAACATTCCCCAAGTGCTGGAGGCAAATTAGGCTCTCCCTGGCATACCCACGCAGGAGGATAAATTTAATTCTAAGGCACCGTGTATTTTCTATTCTGGGGCCTGACCAATGCTTGCTGGAAAGACTCCTGTCAGCTTTGGTGGACAATGGGCCAAGTCCCTGTGTTTGACGGTCCTTTATGGCACCATACGGTGGTTAAGTGCTAAGAGTGATCTGAAGATGGTCACAGCTGCTTAGACCAGCGAGGGAGGGCAGTGATTCAGAGACTGGATTACTCAAGGGCTCACGAACAGAAATTCTCCCAGCAGCCGGTGGAAGAGGCATCCCTTCGGCTGTTCTGTGCTGGGTGGGAGTATTGAACTCAGCTGAGAGCTCTGACTGGCTAAACCTCACTTCCTGCATTATAACTGCACGGCACTGGATGGTTGATGGCATGGGTAACAGGATGTGGATCTTTACACTCCACGGTCACTAGCCTGCATCTAGCCTGGTTCAGAGCATCCAAAAAGGTTTATGTGACAGTGAGGTCTCAGGCCAGTTGGCTCCCCTACCTCCCTGGCTGACGGCCTCAGACAGGCCTAGGATTATAGTCATTGAGGTGCCGGATCAGCCCCAGGTTTGCTGAGCTAGGCACAGTCAGAGGGCTGTGTCAGGAAGCAGGCACTGCCCCGGCCCATGCTGTACCTACTCAGTGCTCCAAGATAGCAGCTCTCAGGACTGGCGCCTTTTACAGTCCCTCAGGATCGCTGTGCTAAAATGAACCATTGCTGGTGCTGGCGCTCAAATGCAGATCCTGCCACTCTGAGCCCATGATGAGAATCTCCTCGGAAAGTTGTTCACACGTTTAGTGCTGGAGGAGGCCAGGTAAGTGCGTTCACACCATTCCCAATTGGCACAGTGTGAGCCAAGCAGCTCCACATTGGGCTTTGCTTGTACACGAGACTGGGTCATCAGCACGCACAGAAGATGTTATGGCTCCCGCCTGTGAGACGATTCCCCTGCCCTCTCAGCACCTCCTCACCCTAACGCCCTTCAGGCTTTCCCCTCGCCACTCCTCCCGGCCACATTCTGCTCTCTGCCTCTCTTCCTCCTCCTGATCGCTATGGGCAGCATGGGCGATAGCCCCTCCCAAGCTAGGTGAGACGTGGAGGCAAGCGGAATAGTCCCTCCCCTGGTGTAACCAAGGGCCTTGCTCCCAGCCAGAAGCAGAGTGCCAAGTCCCAGGTGAAGGTGGTTTCAGTTTATGGGACTGTCCCAAGTTCAGCCTGGGACTCTGGTTCTGACCTAGTGTTAGTGCAACATGCCCCCCTACAGGAGACCCAACTTCCAGCCTTGACTTTGTTTACCCCTGGCTGCTCAGCTATCAGGAGCTGGGCTCTCTGCAGAGACAGCAGGTCCAAGCCCTGTGGAATCGAACTGCCTGCACCCCCCTCACTTGGCTGTGAACACACAAACCAATTCCGAAGATGCACTAATGGGCTCTGGGGCACGTATGTGTGAAAGACAGAGAGAGAGAGGTGAGCCCGGGGAGAGTGTGTATGTGCATGTGAGCCAAGGGGGTGGGGACGAAAACAAAGAACATGCCAGATGGGTGCTGAACATCATTACTGGCTCAGGGACTTGGATTTTTTCTCTTCTCCTCTCTCATCCATTGTCTCTGGGACTCCCCATTTATACCAGTGGGGAGCAGGGATCTCTGCTGCTAGCACTCTCCTTTTCTCTGTACCACTGCTGCGTGTTATCGATCCTAGGCTGTGAGCTGGCTGGGGCAGGGACCACCTCTGTGCAATGTTCGCTCAGTGCCCGGGACAAGGAGGCCCTACTCCCTTTTGGGGACCGCTTGGAGCTCCCACCATAGAAATACCAATCCGTAACCATGAGGAGAATAGGTCACAATGGTGCCGATTCCTATGACCCTCACACAGACTAACAGGCCATTTGGCGTTTGCTTGGGCTGCTCCACAGAGGCCTGCAGAGCAGGGGGGCTGCAAACCAGGTCCGAGAGGGAGCTTGAGGATGTAAGTCACTCTCTGACCATTAGGGCTCCTGGAGAGGACAGGAGTGTAGTGGGTTACAGGAGGGGGAGCAAGGGGTTGGGAGTCAGGACACCTGGGTTCTATCCCAGTTCTGGGAGCGGCGTAGTGGTTTAGAGTGGGTGGGAGTCAGGACTTCCAGGGTCTGTCCCTAGCTCGGGGAAGGGAGCGGGTGTAATGGGTTAGGGCTGGGGTGGGAGGCTAGAAGCCAGAACTCCTGGGTTCTATCCCCAGCTCGGGGAAGGGAGCGGGTGTAATGGGTTAGGGCTGGTGGAAGCATTGTGAGCTGGAATTCCTGGGTTCTACCTGTGGCTCTGGAAGTACAAACACACACAATCCATTGGAAACAATGGACAACACCCCTAACCAGCTCCCTCACAGCAGCCTCCATCCCAAGGGAGAAACAACCTCAACTCACACCTGGCCCTGCAACAACCACCCAGGAGTCACCATGCATAGCAGGACACAAACAGCCCTGTGCTGAGCAGGGGCAGGCTCCCTGACACCCCCACGGACAATGAGTGCCCGGCGGGGCAGGAGGAGGTGGCCCTGGTTGATGTCTGGGTGTACTGAGATAGTGTCCAGGGCCCCCATCAGGAAGTGGGGCCTCGCTGCACGAGGCTCTGCCCCACAGAGTTCCCAGTCAGAGCGTAGCCAACACCAGAGAGGGGAACTGCAGTGAGACAGCGGTGCAGCAGTGGGTGGATGGATAGTGGTGAGGGGGAGATGGGTGAGAGTGCATGGTGGGTGGGTGAATAGACACCAGCTGTTTTTCTAAAAGATCTGTTCTAGATCAGATAGGAATGATTTCAGGGGACTCCTCTGGCCAAGACTAGAAGATCACAGCCGTCCCTTCTGGCCTTAGAAGCTATAAATCTAATGTGGGGGCAGATTGTCCCACCTCTGCCTAAGGAGAGGTTCCGCTAAAGCATCTGGCCATTATCACAGCTGAGATGCTGGGCTCAATGGCCTGGGCCACTGGTGTCATCCAGCCTGGCGGCTCCTGCATGAGAGGTAGGGCTCAGGGCGGGAAGAGAAGGGACACTGCAGTACGGACGGACGGCCCTCAGCTGAGCTGAACATGGGCCCCCGCCAGCCGCGGCAGAGCTACTGGCCCCTGTACCACACAAACCTTTAGAAAACCTGCCCAGCCTGGGGACGGCGAAGAAGAGACACTGGTCATTCCACGCCCGTGCCCGGCTCGAAGCCTGGGCTCTCTGGGGAGAGTCGCCCTGCAGGACCCCGTCCCAACAGCATGTCACCCAGCTCTGCCCGGCTCCAGAGACTGCAGCTGCTTGGCCAAGCGGGCGGCACAGGCTGGGCTCTGCCCAGGACTCCCACTGCCAGGCTGCGCAGCCGGGAACACGCCCCTCGCCCCCCGGGCTGGCGGGGTGGTTCCAGGGCACCGGCTGGGGGCACAGCGAACCAGGGCCCCCTGTGCCCGCGGGCGGACCCGGGCTCCGGCTGGCCCAGGCTGACTTGCGCTGTGCGAGCCCAGGGCACGCCCGGGTACCGGGTACCGGGGCCCGGGGAACCCGGGCAGCCCCGCCCGGGGCTCGCTTAGCGGATCAGCACAAGCGCCAGCTCCTCCCTTCCCCTCCCGTCCCGCGCGGGGGAGCTGCCCGGGGCCGGGGCCGGCCCCCTCCCGCGCTGGCGGGCCCCGCCGAGCGCCCCGCGCTCACCAGCAGCAGCGAGCTGCGCACCGCCTCCGAGACGCTCTGCCGGAGCTCGCCGCCGTGCCGGCTTGCTGAGCCGCTTGGAATTTCCGACTTCGGCCATGGTGCCCGGCTCGGGCCGCCGCTCGCAGGGGCCCAGCCCCTCGCCGGCTCGGCTCGGCTCGGCCCGGCCCGGCCCGCCGCTCCCCGCCCGCCCCCCGCCGGCCCTCCCCGGCACGGGCGGGGTCACGGGGAGGCGGGTGAGCCGCCCCCAGCCCCGCACAGGGGCTGCCTTGTCCGTCCCCTGCGGGCGGCGAGTCCTTTGTCCGCGGCTCGCTGCGGGGCAGGGGCAGGCGGCAGCTGGCTCCGCAGGGCAGAGCGAGCAGGGACCGGCCCCACAGCGCCCCGACACCGAGCAGTGCGGCTGGGGGAGCCCGGTGACTGGCCCCGACCCGCTCCCTGCTCCCCTCCTGTGCCCCCGGGCTCCAGTGCACGGGCAGGGGGGCTGCAGCCCGGCCCGTCGGGGTATCAGCGAGACAGAGCTCGTGGGGCTCGAAAGCTTCTCTCCCCCCCCAGAACCGCTATTCCCTCGGTAGCTCGCCAGGGTGCACTCCGGACAGGTGCACTTGAGAGGGCTGCAGGGCCACGCGTCCAGTGTGAGCAGCGCCTGCTGGTCACAGGTGCTAGTGCACACACTGCCCTGCCACACTCCTGCTTTGATAACACGGGCTGGGGGCAGTTTTCCAGGTGGGCCACAAAACAGAACAAAAGAGGTGAAGGAAAGGCTCCTTAGGAGCTCAGCCAATAATGTATTTCTAACCATTGCTCTATGGTTGTATATTGTGTGATGGGTGGAACTGCACAGGTGTAATAGGAGAAAGGTTGAGTGTGTTTTCATGGGGTATCTTAAAAAATTGTATTTATTTCACCAAGCTGTGGTGATTTTAACAGTTATATTTATGTTGTATGTAGTTTATTGTGCTCTGTGGCCTAGGGCTAAGAACATGTTATCAATTTGCAGTTAAGTATATGGGAAGTATCACAACTGAACTGGATAGTTTTGCACTCAAGGAGAGCTCACGTGCTTCCTGCAATATTGTCATTTAAGCACAGTTGAGGATATTCTCTGTTACTGTATTCATATTACCAACCATGCAAGGTACAAAAGACTTATTTAGATTATCTGTAGAGTTCAAAAGTGCAGCTATTATAGTTGAAATAATTTTAAACATTATTAGTAACTTTTAAAGCATGCCCTCAATTGCTGTTTGCTTTCAAATGGGCAGGAAGTACCAGTTCATAAGAAATATTGCTTTTGCTTTCCTGTGCTTGGAGGCTCTGGAAGGAAAAATGAGTGGAGAAACACAAGCCCAGGTGCTGATTCTCGAGATGTTGTCCAGGAGGTTTAGGCAAAGAGGGAAGTTATTAGATAGCCTTTCAGCGTCTTCAGAAGGGAAGGTTACTCCCCTTGTGCAGTAACTGGAATCAGTGCTGATTGTTTATGTGGTGACTTGGTTGATACCAGGGGTGCTGATGTGGATCTTTCCACCATTTCCGATGCTGTTGAGGCACTGGTGGTAGGGGCATTGGCACTGGAGAAGGCTGTGGTGCTGCGGTCTTCACCAGCATTGTCCATGCCATAGAGGAGGAGTTTGACTTGTGTTTGCATCTCAGCTGCCTAACTTTCCCAGCAGAGGCCCAGTGTGGGCAGTGCCAGAGGTTCCTGGTGCACCAAAGGTATTCACTCTTGGCATGGCCAGCACCGAGGATAGCGACCTTGCAGGAGACCATTTTCTTTTCAACAGTTCTCCCTGCTGGGACGATGTGTCTCTTCTCCTTGTTTCCTTGGAGGAGTGACTACTTGTTTCCAAAGACGATGTGTCCAGAGTCTCCCCGGTTGAGGAGCTCTGCTGGCTGGGTGTCATAAACAGATAGCTAAGAGTTAATGTCTCTTTCACCTGGAAAGGGTTAACAAACAACACCTGACCAGAGGACCAATCAGGAAACAAGATACTTTCAAATCTCAAGGAAGGGAAGCCTTTGTTTGTGGTTTTTGGGTTTGGCTTTGTTCTCTCTGGGTCCTGGACAGGACTAGAGGTGAAACCAGGTTTCTGCCAATCTCCCTGCTACAGTCTCTTATCTATTCAGAATAGTGAGTAAGTAAAAAGGCGGTTATAGTCTTTTAAATTGTTTTTCTTTATTTGCAGATGTGTATTTGCTGGAAGTATCTTAAATTGTATTTCTGCTGGATGTCTATAAGCTAAAAGACCCTGTAATATTTCATCTTGATTACATAGACAATTTTTATGTTTTTCCTTCTTTTATTAAAGTTTTCCTCTTTTTTAGAATCTAATTGATCTTTTGGTTATCTTGTATAAGACTCCAGGGAAGGGAGTCTGCACTCACCAGGGAATTTGTGGGAGAAAGGAAAGTCAGGGGGGAGGGGAAACCTACTCTCTGTGTTTATCTCTCTCTCCGGGAGAAGGGAGGGGGAAGGGAATGGTTTATTCCTCTTTGTTGTGAGACTCAGGGAATCTGGGTCTTGGGGGTCCCCAGGGAAGGTTTGGGGGAGACCAGAGCTTATCAGGGGCTCTACTCTAAGTCCTGATTGGTGGCAGCACTACAGGATCTAAGCTGGTAATTAAGCTTAGAGGATTCATGCTGGTACCCCAAAATTTTGGACGCTAAGGTTCAGATTTGGGAATTATACCATGACACTGGGGTCAGAAGTTGACTGAAGGGATTTCTCCATGAGGATAAGTTTCAGGCTGAGATCTCTATCCCATCTGGCTTTAGCTTTGAGGTTGCTGCAGGGAGTGCACTTTTGTGGCATGTGCGACTCACCTAAGCAATGGACGCAGACTGAGTGGCCATCAGAAATCGGCATAGTGTCCTTGCACAAGGAACAGCTTTGACACCTGGTGAACCAGGCATGTTTTTAATGCCCCTCGCTGAGGTCATTTTTAAATGGAATAAACGAAAGGTTGGGGTTTTTTTAGAGGAGAACAAAAAGATGTGATATATCTAAACTAGTAACCTACTAAAACCTAACTATCACAAAGGAATTCTAACTATCGAATTATTTTTCCTAGGTTGTCTTTCGACACCACTTCCGAGCTCTGTCTCAGGCAAGGATGGTTGAGAAGGAACTGAAGGGGTTGAGTCGTGCACACGCTGGTCAAGGCACCAATAGCACCACGAAACAACTCAACGGACACTGCTACTGAAAATCTCTGATGGATAGTGCCGGAATGCACCGACCACTGAAGTCTCAGAGAAGAAATGGCTTTTTCTTTTTAACATCTTCAAATGTACAAATTATTGAGGCAAAAATGGTGAACTGATGACAAATATTTAGCATTTAAAATTTTTCCAGTAGCATAGGCACTGACTCCCAGGGTGCGCCAGCCTTGGAGCACCCATGAAAAAAAATTAGCAGGTGCTTGGCACCCACCAGCAGCCAGTTTTCCCCTTCCCCCAGTGCCTCCTGCCTACTGCAATCAGCTGTTCCGTGGCGTGCAGGAGGCTCAGGGTGGGGAGGGGAGGAGCAGACACAGGGCACATTCTGGGGAGGGGGCAGAACTGGGCAGGAAGAAACAGGGTGGGGATGGGGGAGCAGGGCCTGGGGCTGAGCAAAAAGCAGCACCCCCAGGAAAAAAGAGGAAGCTGGCCCCTGTGTTCAGTGAAGTGTCAAGTGGGCTCACTCTCTTATTCCCCGGCATACGTACATTCTTACACAGGGCCGGCTCCAGGCCCCAGCACGCCAAGTGCATGCTTGGGGCGGCACGCCGCGGGGGCGCTCTGCTGGTTGCTGGAGGTCGGCAGGTGGCTCCGGTGGACCTCCCGCAGGCATGCCTGCAGAGGGTCCGCTGGTCCCGCAGCTCTGGTGGAGCATCGGCAGGCACGCCTGCGGGAGGTCCACTGGAGCCACGGGACCGGCGAGCGGCAGAGCGCCCCCCGCGTCGTGCCGCCGTGCTTGGGGCGGCGAAATAGCTAGAGCCGGCCCTGTTCTTACGTAGAGGCGAGCTGTTACGTCAAAGCTCGAGAGAACTGTTTTTGTACTGTATCCCTTTAGTGTCCGAAGCAGGGGTCGGCAACCTTTCAGAAGTGCTATGCCGAGTCTTCCTTTATTCACTCTGATTTAAGGTTTTGCATGCCAGTAATACATTTTAATGTTTTAGAAGGTCTCTTTCTACAAGTCTATAATATATAACTAAACTATTGTTGTACGTAAAGTAAATAAGGTTTAAGAAGCTTCATTTAAAATTAAATTAAAATGCAGGCCCCCCGGACCAGTGTCCAGGACCCAGGCAGTGTGAGTGCCATTGAAAATCAGCTTGCGTGCCATAGGTTGCCTACCACTGGTCTGAAGCATGGTGACCCAGTGTGACTTTGTTTGCAAAAATGAAAAGAAGGAGCACAACTCTTTGTGCTCTGGCACATCACTGGACAGGAAACGAAATCAGCACCACAGCAGTCATAGTTCCTATAAAGTGAGGTGTCTAGTGGAGTTATGAGCTGGGCATGAGGCCAATTATTGAGTGTCCGCCCAGCTGCGCATCAGCCTCCTGATGCAATTGGATTAGTCTTTGAAGCTACAGGAACAACAGGGCTGTACTTTGGAGATGAACATAAAAATATGTGAAAAGGAAGTGACAAGGTGCATTCTCCCACTTGTGGCGTCTTAATGCAACACGTTCTGAAGGCAGCGACCCCCTCGGAAGGAATCAGCATCAGAATACAGGAGACTTACAAGCATAATGGAACATTATCATTGTGGACAAATGACAGCAGAGCAGCAGGAGCAACATGGAGCTGGAGGGGCCCCTCAAGGGGAATGTACTTTTCAACCACCTATATGAGACAGGGAAAGGAATGGGGAAGATTGGCCATTGGTGAGAGCCACAACGTAAGCATGGAGGTCTCCACAGAGCCGAGTGGTAAATCTCTCTGAAACTATTGACCCAACTGCTCTGGGCCTGCTGGGGGCAACCAGGGAAATCACACACTCAAGATTTTCAAGTCTTTTCAAAATTTCCCTCTGTTCTCTCTGATGACCTATGCACATTGGTGTCATTCTGACCTAGGGCAGGATTAAAAATACAGCTTTCACAATACATAGGAGCCGATCAAAATCTTTTTAACTTTCAAAATGTTAATGAATTTTTTAAAAAAAATTTGTCATTTTTTGCCTTTTTTCCCCACACCAGCTCACAGAGTTGTCAGAATGTTGAAAGAAACCACATTTTGATGAACGATTTTCATGAAAAGGTTTGGAAAACTTTTAATGAAAAATATGAAAAAAAAACCCTTGTGAAATTTGTTTCCATTTCTTCAACCAGTTCCCCCTCCAGTCCTGCTGATGTGAGGAAACTTAGTCTCAAGAATGGCTCTGAAGTGTCCCTCCTTTGCCATCACCAAATTTCCTACCTTCCACACGGAATGGTGCCCTCTCACTTTTACGGGTGTGTACCATTTACATCGGGAGTTAAGCATCATGGACTTCAGTCTATAGAGAAAGTCACTGCACTGAAGGAATCAGCCCCACTGCAGGGAAGTTTCCTGAAGGAACAATCTGTGTGACTCTTGTTTTAGAACTTTGTCACTGTGCACTGCATCCTGGGTTTGGGTCTTCGCTAGCTGAAAGCTATGGTCCCCGCAAGGTCTTTGCTTGTGTTTAAAGCTTGCCCTGGTCAATGTGATGCTAGGGTGCAGGAAAGAAGCCACTGGAATTAAAAAGTCTTCATATCTGATAAGTCATCGTCACCGTCCGACGGCTGCTCAGGGACCATCAGAAACGGGCACGGTGATCCTAGTCCAATTCTGTGTGGTATCCGCCTCTCAGAAACCACCATCCCAGTTGGCTCCTTTGCTGGTGATCTTGGCCCAGAAGCCAAGGGCTGAACGGGTCCTGGAGACCGATTTACTGAGGCCTGTTCCCATTCCCCGAGATGGTCCCCGCAGATTGAGGCCCAGTGACTAGACAGTGTGAGGAGCCTTGCCCTGCTGTCACGTGGGCTGTCTCTCCCCCGTGGGCATCGTGGGCTGTCCTCGAGGCACCTTTCTCCACAAGGACTTAACATCATGTACAAGACAGGTGCAAGTCCCGCTGGATTTCTACTGGGGTGCAGGGGTCGCACTAACAGCAACGGCGCTGGGGATTGTGCTCTGTTTCCCAAAGGCTGTTTAATAAGGAATCCCCTCATCCCCCTACTCTTGTTGCCAGTTCCTGAGGAGGGGGCAAATAGCAGGTGAGCATTGAAGGGGGCAGACAGAAACCTCCACCTTCACCTCACCTATCTGCTGAAAACGTAGCGTTCACTCCATTACTTAGAATTAGGAGAGGGAGAAACTCAGGCATTGCCCTGAGGGTTTGACTCCACACGCTCCCTCCCTAGGCAGGATACCCTGTCCTTCGCTGCAGGGGCTCTCATACGTTGAAGTGGATTTCTTTATACTAATAGAAGACATCTGTAACCTCCTTCGACCCGTGATTAACATACAGAATAACCCAGCACTGAGACTTTCGAAGACATTTACAATCCCCCACCAGAGGCCTCCCTGGCCCGCACAGCTGGGAAACAAACAGGCCCTGCATCCTACCCGCCCCTTAGTACAGTGACCAGATAGCAACTGTGAAAAAACAGGACAAGGGATGGGTAATAGGCATCTATATAAGAAAAAGTCCCCCAAAACAAGACTGGCCCTTTAAAAACAAGATATCTGGTCACCCTACCTGCTCCTTAGTGCTCTTGCTTAACAAATCCCAGAAGGAATGGATGTATGGCCTAGCACAGCGCTGGGCTCCAGGACTCCTGAGGACTTCACCTCTCCTTGCGTGTGTTAGTACTTCTTTCCCTCACAGGAGGTGTTGCGGGTAAATTCATCCCTTGGGGCAGGGACCAACTCTTTGTTCTGTGTTTGTAGTGCCTTGCCCGAGAGGGTCCTGGTCCGGGGCGGGGCTGCTAGGCACTGCTGCCATGCAAAATGATAATCAATGGCTGTGCAGCACGTGTGGTCCATACATGGCAAGGGACAAAGGAGTTAGGCTTCTTTAAGAATATGTATCTAGATTTCAAACAGGTCTATTGCTAGAGGGATTATTTTTTTTTACCCTCTTACTGCCCTGGTCCATCTCGCGTGACCAGAGAGCAACCCTACCCGAAGTCCGAAGGTGCAAACAATTTGATGTTTATTGGGGTGAACTTCCAGCAAGCATGAATCCATTTTCCTTCCTCAGTGTCCCCCTTCCCAGCTCTGATGCCACAGAGTCTTGTTTGTGTTCCTGTCCCCATTCCTCCCCTTAGCAAAACATGAGTCCAGTTCCCGCCCCCCCTTACTTCCTGATTGACTGCAGACTTATATAGTAAAGCTTGAGTTCTGCTTAGCTATCTCTTAACCAATCGTTTTACTGAAATTTAACTAACAAATCCTAACATATTGTAACATGGTTATTTAACCAATTATATCCCATCACCTTAATTGGTTTACACCCAATAAAATTAATTATGCAGCGACAGAAAATCACAGAACCAGACAAGAGACCATGCAAATAAACCATAGCAAAGTGGGGGCCATAAAGATAAAACATACAGAAATGAGGGTTTTACAACCACAGCTATTGAGAAGTGATTTCTTGCCAGACAGGAGGCTATCAAACTGCCGTTTCTTTAACCACCTTTCTCTGGAGGTGATCGGCATTATCAGGACAGGACTATTTTTAACAGCCCAATAGCACCTTATTTCAATGTGATTAGTTTGGAATGTGACCATACACTTCCCAGCTTATGGCTGCCTCTGCCACTTAGCCAAAGGCCTTAGCTTAAGAACACGGCATCAGACTGTCACGGTGAGAGAAGGCCCTTATACCTCTATAAACTAGCTAAATGATAAACATATCTAAATTCTTAAAATATAGCCTTTCAAGGCAGGCCAGAATATCTATATCTTAACACTCCATCCCTTAGAGCAGTGGTTCCCAAATTTTAACAACCTGTGAACACCTTTCACTAAAATGTCAAGTCTCATGAACCCTCTCCTAAAAATGAATATTTCCAGGGGTTTTCTCCTTTACCTGAGTATAAATTATAAAAGCAGTGATCTTGGAAATGTAATTTTTTTATGACAAGCTTATTATGACACACTTATTAATCATTACAGTATTACAACATTATGAAAACAGCAACACTCTTCCAAGATCTCACTTTCATAGCTTGTATCACTTTGAATAAGCTTGTTATAAGACAAGGCTCCTATGTTTCATCAAGGAGTATCAGATGTGAAAGAGCATGAAGGTATTTAAGAAGCCAACTCAAAGAGTTCCTCCTACACAAGCATTCAGGTCTTAAGCAGTCCAGGCAAACTGTACGTTACAACAAAGCTTCAACTTGTTCTCCGTAATAATTTTAAAAACAATACTAGCTCCCTATTTATTTTAAAAAACAGCAACAAATATCCACGTCCCTTTCCATTGCTTATAAGGAGTCTTGAAGTTTAAATCTCCTCGGTGTGATAGATCTGCTTGCTTTGATCTGCTTAGCTCTTGGAAGTCCAGGGGTTCCAGGCTGCTGGCCCAGTGCTGCCCAGGTCCCTAGGGACAGCTGTGTCTGCCATTAGGGAATTTTTCCCAAGAACCCCCTGTAACATTTTGTGAGCCCCCAAGGGTTTCACAAACCCCAGTTTGGGAACCACTGCCTTAAAGGGTGTAAACCTGTCTAAGAAATATGGGGAATCAGTGGAAAGTTAAACTCAACTCCCTGTTAAAATTTAGCCCTGAAAAATCACAAAACTACCAAATCAACACACCAGTACCTATTGATTAGTATGGCACCTGTCTGGAACTCATGACTATCTCATCAGCACGATCACATTCACATCACAGATCCCAGCACAAATTAAGGGGAAAGTACTTTTCAGTGAGCAGGGTATGGCCTGAACTGTCAATAGGAGCAGGGATGCCAGCCCCAAGTTGTGTAAGAAATATAAAGCTCCTTGCTCCGTCTCTCCCTGGCAAACACCCTGATCATTGCCTATGCCCTCAGCCTGGGGAAGGGCTGGCATCTTTCTGATAGAGTTTAAGCTCGTAGCGCCATCTACTGGAAACAAGCTTTGTTTCTCCAGTAATTGTCATGCACCGACCCTGCTGCGGGTTACCATCGGTATAAAATCTGCAGATTATCTAGGCACACCAGCTATTGAAGTATTCTTTTTATGTTTTTGTATAAACCTAGTCAGGGCATAATTTATTACAAAAACCTTCATGAAACTTGCCAAATAATTTACTTTTCAACCATCAGCAGTAATGCTAGATGGTCAAATATTATTCAAATTTGCCAAGTTCCACAGTTTCTGTAATAAATTATGCACGGATCCCCCTCACACCTTGTAGAGCTAATCAATAGTCACAAAAATATACACATTTAAAACACAAGTTGAGTAGAATATTGACTAATAACTTCTGTCTGGCTCTGAATCTCACCTATGCGTGTCATTTAAATAGGTGCCCTAGAAACACATAGCCAGTCTGCTTTCCTCCTCCTGCAAGACACAATAAATCAAAAGATGCATATACAGGTCTACAGTGCCTCTAGTCGTATCCAACTTAATGTTTCTCCTTGTATTTTTTAATACATTGCTGCTTAGATTGTAAGCAGGAACTTAGTTGTCATGTGTGTAGGGACAGTGCTCAGTGATTGTGACTATTACTGGGATGCAAATAATAAATCATGACAATGTGTTAAGTCCCATGGCTGTCAACAACAGACAGTGCAGGCTTGCAGACAACATACCAGTGATGCAGGCGAAAGGCACTGTGTTCAGTCATAAGGGGCTGTAGCTTTTTTGGATTGTATTCAGTGCAGGGACACGGCCAGGGATGATATTGTAAGCCTGTCCTGTTAACACACCATGATTGTGCTAGCCTTTAAAGTGACCAGGAAAGGTCAGAGTCAGGGCATCTGAGACAGACACGTTCGTGTGGAGCTTAAGAGATCAGACCAGGCTTGTGCTTTAAAGGCCTGGCATCATGGAAGGAGAAATCCTACTATTTGTCACTCATACAGCAATCCAAATTGGAGCACCATCCTACATTTGGTCAGGAAAAGGGTATTGACTGGACAAACTAGGCTCACCTGAAACACTCAAAGTTGTGTAAGTGCCACTGTGGGTGGAGTTTAGTTTATCAGCTACTGACAGAGTTTAGGACAAGTTTTTGTCTACATTGATTTAGTTATTTTCTTCTGTACACATGTTTCTTTGGGGAAAGAGCTTCCTGGTTAGTGTCTCATTGTATCCTTGTACTCCCCACCTGTTGTCACCTGTCTTAGATTGTAAATTCTTTGGGGGCAGGGACTGTCTTTTTATTCTGTGGTTGTATAGCTCCAAGCACAATGGGGTCCTGGGGCTAATGTAACACAAATATTGTGTAAATAGCATCCCTTTGTGTTACCATACACCTGGTGAGTATAAACTCTTTATTCTTTCCTTTGAAATAAACAGCCTAATATTCATCCACGCCCTTGAAATCTCTCTGGTTAAAAGCACAAGAGCAGGATGTTCCCATCCAGCTGTGACCATCTGGGAAGGAGTGGATGGTGGCAGCAGAGTTTCCTCTCCAGGAATTGCCTGGTTACAGGTACTTCCTGCTGCTGAAGCAGCAGCCGTGGCTACTCAATGTTCAATAGCATAACATGCTTTCTCTACTGGACTAGGCAGGTCCTAAATTAGCCATAGCAAAATGCAAGTGCCTGGTTTCAAAGGTTGTGAAAACCCAAACCCTTCTCCAGGCTGCCCTTTTATCATTGCTCAAACAACATGAATTCTTTTCTCTGACACTATATTTGTTGGGAGTGATGGAGGAAGCGTCAAAGAAATGTGCACTTTTTCTACAGACTCTAGCTGCTGCATAAAGCCTGCCCCCTCGTTGGGAGGCAGTAGTCAAAAGTCATGGTATAAAGGTAGGAGCTGATTGCAGCAGAGATGAAAAGGTGATTTATTGTTACAAAATCTGTGATGAAGCTGGCTTGTTCTACTGATTCTTGAGAGGGGAGAGCTCATGTTTTCTTTGCAGGGATTTCCTGAATAGGAATTCTTTCCCACAAGGATGATTCCCCTCCTCCACCATCCATTCATGGTTTGTTTGGCTTGGCAGGGAGGGTTGCCATTTTTTTTAGGTGGGATTTTGCCTGCACAACTGATTCCACTACTGATCAGAGAAAGTGAGTTAGTCTGTTGGAAGAGATGTATGTCATGGGAGGAAGACCTCAGGAATGACAAGTGCCTCCTTGTAAGCTCCTCAGATGACTCAGATACTCTCATGTAGCTGAGGGAGGTCAGATTCCTTCTGCCTGAGGTGCTAATGGATCATGCCTGACCTAACACAGCTGGTACACTCCAGGGCTCTGTGGTGCTGAGAGGCCTGAATGGACAAAACTGTAGGTTGTTTTGCTGTTGTATGTTGTAGCCAAGTACTCACTGATCCACCAGCTTTAGGCAGCATGAAGATGAGTCGCTCTGATATTTATTACATCTCTGATTGTAGCTCCTACACACGGCCCTGTTTAAGATGCAGCAACGGGTTTATAACACAGGAAGGAGCAGGGGCAAGAGCACAAGGGAAAACACAAAGGCAGCAGCCACAAACAGACTGGCTGTGGGTACAGCTTGGTAACAAGGGGCATGGGGTTTTTCTCTTTTAAATTGATGTACCTAAGCTATTCAAGAAATCAATGTAGTTCAGAAACCATGAGCGCTGAAAGTAATAATCTCACTTATGGTAGATATATAGCAATGAAAGCAAAACTAAAACAGGTTTGGTGTAGGAGATTGTCTCAATCAGAAATAGTCTGTTTGAGAGAGCATTTTGCTTACTGCCAGATACTATAAAAGGAGCTGGATAATTAAAGATAGCTGTAATCAGTGATTTTCATGAAGGGATATTGAATACTTTTGAGAGACATGGAGCACCAAACTTAAGTAATGGCGTCTTCAGCAGCTAAGGACAAAAACAAATGTTTGATTCATCAAATTCCAAAGTGAATGGTATGTAACTACAACCCAACCACGTTAAAATCCCTCCTCCAGATCTTTAAGGAAAGATAGGAGACAAAGGATTAGAAGGTTTGAGGTGGTTTGCATAGATCAGCTTTGGTTCTCAGGCATGAGAAGGCATAACTTGAAAAGAATCAGTTCCTCACTCGTTGCTAGATATCGTTCAATGGGATTGCATGTACAAAGGTCAGTGATTATATCTAATATGTATTTGCAAGGAAAAGCCAAGATGCTGAGGTACTATTCACCTCCAATTGCTGAATGATCGGAGACTGAAAAATCAACTATCTTCCTTAAGTTTGCAGAATATGATTTACAAATTATAGCAAATGAAGTTGTAAGTAGATGTTGAAAATAAAGTTAGCAACAGTAAAAGCAGCAGAAAATGCTGTGGCACCTTATAGACTAACAGACGTTTTGGAGCGTGAGCTTTTGTGGGTGAACACCCACTTCGTCAGATGCAGGTAGTGGAAATTTCCAGGGGCAGGTATATATATATGGTAGCAAGCAAGCTAGAGATAACGAGGTTAGTTCAATCAGGGAGGATGAGGCCCTGTTCTAGCAGTAGAGGTATGAAAACCAAGGGAGGAGAAACTGGTTCTGTAGTTGGCAAGCCATTCACAGTCTTTGTTTAGTCCAGAGCTGATGGTGTCAAATTTGCAGATGAACTGAAGCTCAGCAGTTTCTCTTTGAAGTCTGGTCCTGAAGTTTTTTTGCTGCAGGATGGCCACTTTAGGCTCTGTAGTGTGGCCAGGGACATTGAAGTGCCTCCCTACAGGTTTGTATATTGCCATTCTGATATCTGATTGTGTCCATTTATCCTTTCCATAGTGACTGTCCAGTTGGCCGATGTACTAGCAGAGGGGCATTGCTGGCTATGAGATGGCGTATATACATTGGGGACTGGCAGGTGAATGACCCAGTGATGGTGTGGCTGATCTGGTTAGGTCCTGTGATGGTGTCCTCGGTGTAGATATGTGGGCAGAGTTGCCATCGAGGTTTGTTGCATGGATTGGTTCCTGAGCTAGAGTTACTATGGTACAGTGTGCAGTTGCTGATGAGAATACGTTTCAGGTTGCAGGATTGTCTGTGGCAAGGATGGCCTGCCACCAAGACCTGTGAAAGCGTGGGATCATTGTCCAGGAACAAACCTCGATGCAACTCTGCCCACATATCTACACCAGCGACACATCACAGGACCTAACCAGATCAGCCTCATAATTATGGTTCATTCACTCTGCACGTCACCCAATGTAATATATGCACACTATGCCAGCCATGCCCCTCTGCATTACATCGGCCAAACTGGACAGTCTCTACAGAAAAGGATAAATGGACACAAATCAGATATTAGGAATGGCAATGTACAAAACCTGTAGGAGAGCATTCAACCTCCCTGGCCACCTATTAGCAGACCTTAAGGTGGCCATCCTGCAGCAAAAAACTTCAGCACCAGACCTTCAAAGAGAAACGCTGAGCTTCAGTTCATCTGCAAATTGACACCCAAGCTCTGGACTAAACAAAGACTGTGAATGGCTGCCAACTACAGAACCAGTTTCTCCTCCCTTGGTTTTCAACCCTTGCTGCTGGAACACAGGCCTCATCCTCCCTGATTGAACTAACCTCTTACTATCTAGCTTGCTTGCAGCATACATATACCCCTGGAAACTTCCACTACCTGCGTCTGACGAAGTGGGTATTCACCAGGAAACCACGCTCCAAAACGTCTGTTAGTCTATAAGGTGCCACAGGATTCTCTGCTGCTTTTACAGATCCAGACTAACACGGCTACGCCTCTGATAGTTAGCAACATTGTTTCAGTTATGAGCTGTTCAGAACTGGTTGGGAATTTTCCAATGAAATGCTTTTTTGTCAAGAAAAGCAGATTTGTCAGAACTGAAACTGGCAGTGGGAAAAGGTCAGTTTCAACAAATCTCCCAATTAAAACATTACAAAATTTTAAAATTGTAATGGAATGTTTAGACTTGTTTTTAAAAACATTTTTTGATTTGATGAGACAGTGTTTTGAAATTTTAATTAACATACTAATAAGGTTATATTTTAAAGAGATCAAAATTGAAACAAGGTATTTCATTTGACCCAAGCTGAATTTTTTTTTTGGATTATCAGCTTGTGAAAGTTTTCAATACATTGATTTTTCCCTCTGATTCAGGACAGGAACAATCTTCAAAATGACAAAAATTCATGCAAGACAAGAATCTGTTCCCTGCTCATGTCTATTCTTTGAGCAATACTGAAACATAGGGACTAAAGGAGCTCCTTTATCCTCCTATTTTACTTACCTGTAATGACCAAGGTCAGCCGTTAATTAGATGGCTTTTGCTTGCACCACAGCAGATGTATGAAGGAGCTCCCTCCACATGAACCACTCTTCCCTGGTCATCCAGCAAAGTTGCCTGAATTAAAGGGCTGTAGCAAATTAGCCAGGACAGGTTCTCTAAAGGAGACCCTATCAGTGGTGCATTCCTATTCCTACGGTGATCATGTCTAGGTAACATGCTTGATGGCATATAGCACTATAGCTAGAGAAGTGAGCAAGTGGATTTTTGGTATTCATATACTGCCAAAACATACAAGTTATGAAAACAATCTCGTGGAATTTAAGTTGTCGCAGATTAAGTCCAGTATCTAGCTACAGGAAGCAACACTGTTTAGTAGAACATAGTGTGTATTCACCCTCTTCATTATAGTGGCACCTCATTTCATTTTAGGAATCACAAGCTGTGCCTTTCTCCATGTTCTTCAGGTTCCTCCTCAAATTACTAAGAAACTGTCGTGGAAAAGAACAGAATAAATAGTCCCCCCAAGAACATCCCAACTTAAGATGGCTTTCAGCTGGTCTACATTACCCAAGTACTTATTTTCAAACTAATAGGTCATGCTTATCCCAAGTGACAGCGTCTTGAAGGCAAACCAGGTTTTCCACAGCATATCTCCCATATTAGCATTTACTAAGCAGGGACGTCAGAAGCAGTGATTTCTTTACTACAATCCTTTTCAACTATCAGCTTTCCGGCTTAAGATACTGCCTCCAATATTACCTTCACTCAAATTGATCATACTCATCACAGCAGCAGTAGCGGCAAAGTAGAAATCAGAGCAATTAAAGTATGCCATTTCCTTTTCTTTACGGCTTTCCCGTTTCTTTCCCCATGCTACTATGAATGTCAAGACTCCATGAATTTCTCAGAAGGGAAGTGTGTGTATAGGATCATGTAACTCTTAACACAGTCTCTGCCTAATACCCATTTCCAGTCCCTACTGCTTCTTTCAAGAAAATTGAAATTACCATTTACAATCAGATGAGGGGGAAAAAAATCAGGGAGAGTGGAGTGGACAAATGAACAACTGTATGCAAAAAGATTTTGATCTGAGAAAACAGGTGGAAACTGTACTAAGGCAAAGAGGCAAACATCAGGGCTGGTGCAACCTATTAGGCAACCTAGGTGATCGCCTAGGGTGCCAGGATTTGGGGTGTGGCATTTTCATCAGCAGTGACCGCAGCAGCCAGATCTTCAGCCACCTCGGTTGCCGCCAGCATTTAGGCGGAGGGAGCTGGGGCAGTGGGGTGCGGGGAGGGCCGCCTGCAGCAAGTAAAGGGGGGTGCAGCACACAGGGGAACTCCCGGCCCCAGCTCACCTCTGCTCCGCCTCCTCCCCTGAGCTCGCTGCCTTGCTCTGCTTCTCTCCCTCCCAGGCTTGCGGCGCCAAACAGCTGATTGATGCTGCAAGTCTGGGAGGTTGGAGAAGTGGAGCAGGGACAAAATGTTCAGAGAAGAGGTGGAGCAGAGGTGAGCTAGAGCAGGGAGCGCTGCACAGCTCCCCAGGCTGGGGGGGGGGGGGGGGAACTACCATGATCGGGGGGATGCCTCAGCACAGGGTGGAGGATGAGAAGCTGCCAACAGGGGGTGGGTGCCTCAGGGCGGGGGGCGGGCTGGGGGCAGAGCAGAGGTGAGCTGGGGTGGGGAGCTGCCGCACAGCTCCCTGGGCCAGGGGGTGGTGGAAGGGAGCTGCTGCAGGAGGGGGCCCCTCAGGGAGCTGCCGCAGGGCTCGAGGACAGGGTGGGGCACAAGGTGGAAGTTTTGCCTGGCTCTGACAAACATACAAAATATCTGAAAATGAATGATATTTTCCAAGTATGTGACCAATTTTAATGATACATCTTTGTTCTCTGAAACAGTTTTAACCATCAACAACATTTCATGGGTTATGTTGCCCAGAACGTTATTTCATTGGTACATTATATGAATATTTACAAAGACTTTCAAATTCAGTAGCTCTAAACAAACAAAAAGACAACTTAGAACTTTAAACTACAATGCTTAAAAAAAATGTAAACAGTTTATTTTACATTGTTGTAAAATATAAGAATTGTTTCTAATGCAGCTTAAATTTTTTAAGTGAGCATAGCATGGTGCTCGTGAATAAGGAATGAGAATTCTTTACATAGAAATATTGTCCTCCAGTGTGCAAAATATATATATACACACACACACACACACACACACATATATAAAGGAATCTAATCCACAATTAAAAGATAACAAAAATTTTCAGGTCCTGAAAGTTGACAAAATTTATAAAAACATTTAACACATGGTTGCTGACCCATCAGAAACTTGCATAATTCTGAACCATAACTACCACAAATCCAAAACAGATCACCTTTCTTAGAAATGGAACTTTGTGCAAAGAGATTGCATTTTCTTTTCAAGCTAGACCATTTAGCATTTTTTAAAATTTATTTTCCCCTCCCCCATCAAGTGGCCATAAGCACCACTAAATAAATTAACTCTTGATATATGTTCAATTTAGTGCATGTAACCAAAAAGGCACACACGTGTGAATATATTAACATTTTCATGCAGAAATCTGTGCATGTTCGCAATTATGTAGCAAAACAATGTATTTAGAAAACAGAGCCTATTTGTTTGGCAAGGTTATTATTACACATTCCCTTCTATTCTACAAGCCCAGGTGTTAATCGGTTGAGACTGCTTCCCAGCAGGTCTGATAACTGAGTACCTTTAAATAATGATTTAAAACTAAATCAGCCCATGATGCTATTACATTAGGTACTTTGCTTCTGTCCATGTCATCTGTGGAGTTTTACTTCCAGGGTACCACATTTTAATGCTATCAGTTCCAAATAATTAAGATACATTTTTCTTTTTATTAATGAAGACTTTGATAGCTCCAGTAAAGTCAGCCGATAAAAGCACTTCTGTGTGATCTGTCTTCAGAGCACCTTAAGGGAAAAGAAAGTATTGAGCTGATTTTAAAAGAGAACTGCTTATTAAAGCAAAGCTACCAATTGCAATGAAAGATGCAGTTTTCAGTTGAAGACCAGATACAACAAACCTTGTCCTCTCCATATTCCCCATTTGTTATAGTCAGCAGTTGCCTCTTGTTATCTGCCAAGATCATAAGCTATCTTTGGTGAGGGACAGTCTTTTTATTAGGGCTTTGTATAATCACCTACTACTGTGGGGCCCCATTGTCCTCAGTCTGAATGGAAAAAAATGCATCTTCCTAATGGGGACTGGATATCAGTGATATGTTCCATTTGCACATTTCTAAACAATTTCTACAGAGTAACAGTTGGGTATTTTTATAGCCATTAAAGCACCTCATTAAAAAAAATGCCCGCACCAATGGATGAACTACCATTTTCCTCAAGAACATTCTGACAAGTAATTTATACAAATCTTGCCTCTGATCTTTTCGGCTGGTACAAAATACAGGGGGACATCAGCAACCTACCAGAAGGTATAGTGTCTGACGCTTCAGAATCATCTCCCTTGCTTTCAGCTTCTTGTTTTTCAGAGATTTCCAATGATACCATCAAACTGGGATTTGGGGCAAAAACTGCTGATGTGACAACAGCATTGTGTGCTAAAGAAAGAGGGAAAAATACATAAAGATAATTCATTTCAAGAAACATCAATTTTTCTAAAATACAGGATGTGTAAATACAGTAAAAAATGCCAAGAATTTGAGTCCCAAAGTAGCTTAATGTAAGCTGAACTAAGGCATCCCCTGCATTTTCTGGAAATTCTGGGGCTAGGCAGGGAGTATTGTTGCCATCTTAAAAATCTGAGGAAATAAAATGTCTCTGTAGGCACCCATCCCATTAATTAAGATGCACAATATGAACGATTGCCCAGACAGAATAAAATATATACAAGAAACTCCTCTTACTTTAACTCCCCTCCCGACCTAGGTGTGGGGGTGGGAGTGGGGGGGGAAGAGAAGATGGGAGTTTTGCTGCTTTTACTTTCTTTATATTGATGCCATGTTTTCTTATTTTAAGGAGTGGCATGTTACAAAGCTTAAAATTTAAGCAATTCATTTTGTTTTCAGAGTCAACTTGCTACTTCCATACAACAGAACCCACTGGGATTTTAAATTAGACACCAAGCAACACATTCTTCAATGTTGATGACCCTACCATTCTACAACTGAGCGAATAGCTCTGCTGACCTGTATGAATTATTATAGTGCATCTAGAAACCTAAGTCCAGACCCTGACTGAAGTTGTATTGACACTTATGGATTATTTGAAAAATTTAAATCCATCTCTTATCACGCCACTTATTCAGTTATACTTAGTCAAATATTCTGAAGGATGTCTTCAGCTCTTCAAGTGAAAAGTTTCATTATGAGTAAAGCTAAAAAGTTATTACACCTTGCTTCTATAAACTTAATCTTACAGTTTTGAATTGTTGCTGGCAAAAGTAAAAGCCAAAAGGTATTAAAAACATTCAATCCCTAAAACTGTACAAGCTTAGATAAAAAACAAAATATATAAAAGATCAAGTAACTTACCTTTAATGCCTTCCCAGAAGTCATTACGATCTCTCCTTACTGAAGTAAACTTGCTTAAGTCATGGTAGGTGCTCCAGATATAAACATATTTATCTTCTGAGCCACTTACAATGTAAGTAAAATCATGGCTGAAGACACAAAAGAGAAAGACTTATTACCTTCATCTTTGGCTCTTCCACTCAACACTGCATTGCTTTCCTTAAAAGGACATGAAATCGCAGAAAAGCATATACCTGCTTTTTAAAACTTAAAGAACAGAAAAGAGAAATTATTCCAATACCATATATAAAGCTAGTTATCAGTCAAATCATAATACATCCATCATATCAGCAGCTGGACCGTAACAAGTGATTAGGTTTGGACACTAGAACAGTAAGGAACTGTGGAAAAACAAGTTACAATCAAGGTAGCTCCTTTGCTTCAGTAGCAGCACCACAGCCACTTAAAACAAGAAACCCAGAGCTAAGGCCAGGTCTACTCTACAAACTTAAACTGACAGAACTACATCGCTTAGGAGTGTGAAAAATCCACCCCCTGAGCAACATGGTTATACCCCCTAACTCTGGTGTAGACAGCGCTATGTTGATGGGAGAGCTTCTCCTCTTGATGCAATTACTGCCCCTCAGGGAGGTGGATTAAGTACAGCAATAGGAGAAGCTCTCATGCGCAAAATGCTCCCCAACAGCTGACAATGGCAGCTGCAAAGAAATTACTCTTCTGCTGCTCCTGCTACTGGGGGGAATTACATTATCCTAGTTTACTACATTCAGTGGGAGAAAAATCACTCATACAAAAGCACAGTCCTGTTTCTTCTTCTTCTTCTAGCTCCAACCTGAAATGAGCGCCCTGCAAGATACACAGTGACAGTGCAGCCTATCATACAATAGATATTCATGTTCAAACAGACAAGTACCTAAAGGCACAATTTTTTGTGTACAAAAGGTTGCAAAAATTACAGACATTTGAGAAATAGTATGTGCTCATACGATAACAGACTGTCACAACAGTCTTTTTTAAAGCTCAGTTTTGATAAAGCCCTGGCTGGGATGACTTAGTTGGGGATTGGTCCTGCTTTGAGCAGGGGATTGGACTAGCTGACCTCCTGAGGTCTCTTCCAACTCTAATCTTCTATGATATACAAAGTGGGCTCAGTCAAGTAGTACATACAATTCCTAACCTGAGTACTTAACTCTGCTACCCCCTACTCTTGTTGTACAATTTTGGTTTTTAAACGCAAGCATATTTAAACATCACACAATGTACAGGCTTGTTAGCATGAACATCTCAACTTTGGGGACTTCATTCCTCCCCCTGCTGCCACCACCACAAGAGGATACTTATTTTTGTATATATTTCCACCTTTGACATAAGAACCTCAGCACAGATTTTGGGTTAAGCACTATTGAAGCCAACCCCCTTCTCAGGGATAAGAACACAAGAAAAGCCAGACTGACTCAGACCAATGGTCCATCTAGCCCAGTATCCTATCTTCCAGTAGTGGCTGGCGTCAGATGCTTTAAGGGGAAAACACAGACCAGGTCACCCATCTGTCATAAGTAGATAGGTAAGGTAAGGGTTAAGTTTCTTTTACCTGGAAAGGGTAACCAAACACCTGACCAGAGGACCAATCAGAGAACTGGATTGTTTAAAAGTCAGGGGCGGGAATTTGTATACTCGGGGTCTTTGTTGTTTTCTCGGCCATGGGTAAACAAGTTTCCTTCTATCTCCCTCTTATCTCATTTCTGGTTTTCCAAAGTTGTGGTCAAGGGAAACAAAGTAATCGGTATGAGGAGCTTTGGTGTTGTTTTACAGTGTGTGGATTGCTGAGTTCTTTGTTCTTCTCGGCTTGTGGGACCAAGCTATCTTGCTAATTCCACATCTTCTTCTCATTCTTACTAAAAGGCAGTCAGTACAAACGGAAACAAAGTAAAATTCGGCTATGATATGGCTTGCTTTGTACTTATTGGGTGTGTGATTGCTGTCTATTAAATTGGCTATTTTTTTAAATCAGACTGGTTGTTCATATTTCTTGAAGGAGGGACCTGTATTAATTTAGTGCAAGTTATATTCTGTATTTTCTTTTTCTATATAAAGCTTTCTTTTTTTCAAACTGTGGAAGTTTCTTTTTCTAGTAAGGCAGAGAAATTGAAACCTCTGTATCAGGTATCTGTCTCCCTCGGGAAGGCAGGAACGGGAAAGGCAAAGCCAAGCTGTTGGTATTTGCATCTCAATTGTCCTGAGGGAAAGACGCTTATCTTTGGGGAAGCGAGAGAACAGGTTTCTTGGTACGGCGCAAGCTAGACAGAAGAATAAGCTGGGAGGAGGGGGGAAGGGGTTCTCTCTCCTGCTCTGGTGACTCCAGAGAAACAGATTATCTGGAGGTTCCACGGGGAGGGTTCGGAGGACACCAGAGAGAGGAAAGGGGGGTCAGGCCCTATCAATTCCTGACCTGGTGGCAGCCTATCAGATCTAAGCTAGAGATTAAGCTTAAAGACTTCATGCTAGTACCTTATATTTGAACTCTAAGGTTCAAATCGAGGAATATTACTATGACACCATCAAAGTGATCCATCCCTTGTCATCTAGTCTCAGCATCTGGCAGTCAGAGGCTTGGGCAGGGATGGGCTCTGCAACCTTCCTGGCCTGACTACCGTGTATGGTACATGTAAAGAAGGCCCCCTTTCTTCTTCCTTCGAGCTCCCCAGTTTTTTTTTAAGCAGGAAACTGACACCTGCATGCCTGAGTGGAGTCAGAAGCTCAAAGGAGCTTAAATCAGGGAGAGTATATTATGCTTATTGGGCCAAATACTCCTCCCCTAACAAATGCAATATGAGGTGGGGGACAAAGGAGAATTTCCCCCATCTGAGAAATGCAAGCAACTTGCTGATGGGGTCACCAATAAAGGTGACCAAGAGCTTTTTGCTTCCCTACAACAGATGAGGAAGGAAGAACCAAGACATCAGCCACCAAGAGATTTTCTTCATTAAAGGAAGCAACACCACTATAGTACTTTTTCCAGCCCTAGAGTTTTCCTAGCTTCTGTGTGAGGCTTCTGGAGCCTGTGGTATGCCAGCTGTGGAAGCAATTATGGGACATGACTCAAGAATTGGGAGTAATGGTGCAGATAAGGGAGGGAGATTAGCTTATTTACATGAGTTCTCTATCCCTAAGCACCTCTGACACTCCTGCCTGCAGAGTGGATTTGGGTTCTCCCCTCCCTTACAACTCACTTGGGATTTCTAGCAAACTGGCATTCAAGCTGCTCCGTTTCATATTAGGTTACATATAGATATCCTCCAACAAGACGATTTTGTACATTACCCTTAACAGATTTCTAGGAGATTCAGAAAGTATATTGCTATAACACAGTCTACATATTTCCACTTCTTACCTGAAGCTGGCTTTAATTTGGCTGCTGCTGTTGACATAACCTTTGTATTTCATGGACAAGGACAAATCTCTTAGGTCATAAAGTCTGATTCTGGAGTCATTGGATGTCACTAATATCTAGAAGTGAAACAAAAACATTGCAAAGATTTAGAAACTGCTTTCCAATTTAAAATTAAACAGAAAGAGGTAAATTATATGAAGCACAAACCTTACAGCATACACTAAAGATCATCATAGCCGATTCAAACCACAGCAGCAGAATTTCCAGGTACTTAAACAGATTGACACTTACTTTCCTTCTCATCACCTACATTCATCCCAGAAGAACTGGTACAATGACATTTCCGTATTTTTGGTCTTGTGTCAAACGGCACATGCAGGACATCCCCACCCATGTTGGTTATAGACTGAACCAAATACATCACCTAGGAGTCCCAGTCATGGACCCCACTGCGCTAGGTGATGTACGAACACAGAAAGACAATCCCTGTATCAAGGAGCTTACAATTGAAGTATAAAACAAGAGAACAAGTGAACAGACACACAGATCTGGGAATACAAGGAAACAATGAGACAATATTGGTCAGCATTATAGGCAGCCATCTCAGCATACCAGTGGCATAATTATTGTTAATTTTTTATTGGATCACGTCAAAGGAGAGTTTTAAGGAGGGATTTGTAGGTGGGTTAATGAGGTAGCTTGGGTGACGTTTACACGAAGAATATTTACAGGAATGGCTCTTCCCAAAGTGTGACAGCCAACGTGGCAGAAAGCACAAAGGTGCTTGATTGAACACTTGAACAAATGGGAGATGGAGGCTGGCATCCTGGGCTGATTGGAGGTGGGAGTCAACAGATCCGTAGTGAATGAGAGAGAAAGAGTGAGGACTGACCATGAAGAGCCTTGAAAGTGAAGACAAGTCACTTGGGTTTCATCAGCGAGGGAAAGGGGAGCCAGGGAAGCTATTTAAAGATAGGCGTGATATGGCCAAAGCAACGGGCTAGAAAAATGGTCTTTAAACAGCATTCTGAATAGATATGAACAGGGCAAGATGGCATGTGTCAAGGCCAGAGAGAAGGATGCTGCGGTTATTGAGATGAGAGACTGAGTAAGTGCTTTAACTCTGTAGAGGGACAGGAAAGGCTGTATCTTAGAGATGTTATGCAGGAATATCTGCAAGATTTAGACAGCCTTGATGTAAGGACCCAGAGAGAACTGAGTCAAAGAGGGAAGCCAGGTTACAGGTCTGAGACACAGGCAGAATGGTGCCACTGTCCATAGTGACTAAGAAAGGAGGCAGTAGGAGAGCCTAGACAGGGGAGGCGATTCAGCACTCTGTATTAACCACTGCATTAGCAACTTAGCAGGTGTGCCTGGGCTGAGTTTCCTCTCACTGTGCTACATGGCAGTTAGAAAGGAGCCCTTGAATGACATGACCTCTCACGACAAGCCACGTGTACTTCAGGTGGGGACTGGGTGCTCATCTAGTCCCTGTCTCTCAAGCTTATAAAGCATTCAAGTAATATGCTCAGATCTGGGAGACTTCAGGAGATAGTGCAAGATGTATGTTTAAACTGGTTTCTTGCGGATTGGTATCAATAGGTAACTCAGTAGAATATTCTACTGCCCACCCTTTGAGATCTGAAGTATGCTATTCACTCAAGTCACATGGTATTGTTTCTGCTACCTGACTGGAAAACACACCTATCAACAAGAGTTCTTGAACAAATCATTCAGGCTTTGACTGTCTCAAGAAAGCGTGGGAGAGAATGACACCAAATTATTGACAAATAGGGCTAGAGAATTTAAGGAAAAAATTTTAGAAAACCTTTTCCTTTATTATTTTGCACAAGAGCAGTATATTGAGCTATTTGCATTGACTCCTGATTTCAGAAAACCAGGTTCCAACTTACTGAGGGAGAGATTGTGTCAGACTTATTGGCTGTTTAGCAGTATTCATATTTTTTCTTGCCCCTTTCATGCAAAGTACAGATAAAAACCAGGGTTTGGTTAACTGGAGTTTAAATTCAGATATGTTCTTCACATCAAATCTTAATGTGGAAACACTTTTAATATTCAGATTATTCAAAAGGTTAATTCTGGAATATCTGAATAACTGGGACTAACCTGTAAATAAATGAATGTGCATGTAGATATGCTCTCATTATTTTACAGGACATTAAAGTTGGCAAGTACACCTGCACACAGCTTTAACATGTACTGAGGCTCAAAAGGACATTGCATCACTTGGCAAGGGAGATTTTGGAAATATGTTAGTTATTCTACAATGATAAGGACAAAGGGAGAGCTATTTAGTAATCGCGATCTCGCAGAAAAGCACAGGTATATCATTCACACCAGACAGCTGGAAGAACAGCCGTAACCCCAAATAAGACTGGCCCATTATTGACAGCATAATTTAACGTTTTGGTTTTTTTGCTCAATGAAGTTTTTTTTTCTCCTCCATTGTCACACTTCTTAAGATCAGGGATTTAAGTGCACATTTTAACAGGGAACATTAGAAAAGGTACATGGGAAAGCAACTACGCAAGAGGACAGAAGACATTTCCACTCACTAGCACCTTCATATCATGATGGAAATAGAGCAGGATCTGCCGTGTAGCAATAAGCCCACTGGGATGTTGCAAAAGTAGGTACCACTGGACTCCTTGGGTGCATTGTGAAGCAGAAATGGTCAGCTATTCAAGCTGTGCACAAAAACTGAGACAGTCCTTGGCGTGATTTATTGCTATATCATATTCTTATCGGGTTCCCTCATTTCGGTATTCATTTAATTGTATAAAGTTCAATTGAAGTAGGTGTTACACACAGTATCCTTCAGCTACAGAGGGAAGATATTTCCCAGTTGAAGGAGAAAAGAAAATAAAGGTTAGAAACACCTCCCATGAGCAAGTCACTTTTAACATAAAGGGCAGAGGGATTTCACCTATTTCCCCTAGGTGATAAGGTCCCATCCCATGCTCTTTTGGAAGCTCATGCACAGCTCACCACCAACTCCAGTTGATTAACCAGAGCATAACATTGCCCAGTCCAGATCCAAAGACTTCTGAGGTTTCTGCACTCCCTTGAGATGGGCCAGTGCTGCTTACAGCACTGGTATACGTCTGGAGTACAATCATGGAAGCAACAGAGCAGCAGGTGATAAATAGTTACGCCAGAGCCACGAGTTCACATAGCAGAACATCAGAGCCTTCACAGAGCAGATGTTAGTGGCAGCTGAGAATTCTCTCATTTTAAGTTGAGTATGCTGTAGTGTAGTTTTGATTTATGTAATTTGTCCTTTATGACGATAAAGGGGACCCACTATGGAAACACCAAAAGATAACTTATTCCCTAAAACAGCAGCTTCTGAGTCATGTTTAACAACTTTTCTAGTTACATCATATGAAATCACATGTAAATTCAGCAAAATTTCCAAAAATAAACCCAACAGGAAACAAGTGAGACACACTAAAGGTAAGATGTAAGCACTTCCTGGGGTAACCATTAGCAATCAATTGCAGTATTTTAGATTGCTACAATATTTCCAATATTAATATTAAATTTGGCATTTGTGGTACCATGTTATCAACTGAACTACATCTTGACAAATGTTTATATCGCAGTAGTGCCCAGAAACTATTATTCAAAGTCAGTGGAGGCAGCGTGTGTGTGTTCAGGACCTCTTAAATAACTATTAGCATAGGCCCTCGGAAGAATACTGAATATCTGAGACCAACACCTTGCTGAACATGCATGTGAAAGATTGCTTGGACTATATTACAGTACCTTATTTTCTCCAGGCAAAGGCTCAATGCCAGTAATTTTTCTTCCAACTCTGTTCCGTCCTCTGGTAGAACGTACATGTATCTGTGTATGGTACTTCAAGTGCTAGAGAGAAATTACACTGATTCTTAATTGGAAAATATTAGATAAAACTGCAGGCAGCATAAATAAGTCTGCTAGAACTTGAAAAATAGTAACTGTTTAGAAAGCTTATATTTCTGTAAATGAATAGTAAAAAAAGGTTTTAAACTAAGTTGTTTATCTAATATAATGTAAGTTAGAAATGAAACTGTCCTATCAATAAATGGATGCCATGGCTGTAATTAACAACTCAGGCCACGTCTACACTATGGGATAATATCGAATTAGCTAAAATCGGTTTTATAAAACTGATATTATAAATTCGATTTCATGCGGCCACACTAGGAGTTATTCGCGTTGGTGCGTCCATGGTCGAGGCTAACTCGATTTCTGAAGCGTTGCTGGGGTGCTCTTCTGTAGCTATCCATTTCTGCCGTCTCCCCGCCCTTGATTCTGGGTTGAAATCATTGTCGCGCGGGTGGTTCTGGTAATGTCATCAGTCATTCTTCCTCGGGAACATAGCTGAACATCCTTTGCGCCCCGATTTTCCCTGGATTGCTGGCAGATGCATAGCCGGCCACCATGGAGCCCGTTATGCTCTTTTTTCTCTTCCTCCGTGCGAACCAGTTATCCGTTCGTACTGGTGCCGCCGGGCAGTGGAGCGACGATATCCGTGTTTACACAGAGCAATTCCTTGCTTTTGCATGATGCAGGATTGGTTACGGTTTGTTCTGTACCGTCTACGCGAGAACTGGCATTGAGATGAGTTCCTCTCCCTCTGTAACTGTGGCTGCTATCCTGGTGCTCCTGGCTTGAATCGGCCGGGGGCGCAAACGCAAAAGCAAAATTGGGTGTGACTTCACTTGGGACTGGAGTACAATCCCTCCCTTATGTTTCTAAAGATGGTCAAGATTAGACAATCAGAATAAGGGGCTGTTTAGGGACGTGTTCGTACCAGCTGCTCCGTGTCGGTATTTACGGGGGTCCTTGAAACCCCCCGTTTGTCCCTCTTCCGAACTTCCTGGGCTACGTGGCCGCTCTGTCCCCATTGTGTCATGAAGTTATCAGAATGCAGGATAAGACCGGCTTGTTAGTGAGTATCATGAGGGGGGTCGCCTCCGGGCTTGACAGTCCGGCGTACAGATATTCTTCTTTACACAGGGAAAGGGAGGGGCTGATGAGTAGCCCCAGTTGCTATGTGAGGACAGTTACCGCGGTCTGAACCATAGCTGGGGTTGGGAGTCCTCTTTTTTACCCAGGCGCGCGCTCTCGCGGCACGGGATCCGGGCTGATGGCGCGACGGTATCTCATTATGTTACGTCTCCACGGGGAGTGGGGGAGGGGACGGATTGCTCTTCATGCTGAGCATCGCGTTCCAGCCGCTTCGTACCTAGAGGTACATTGAAGTCAAGATAATGATTTCCTTTCTCATGGTGGTGGGGGCGGGGCATGGGCGCTTTCCTGCACGCCAGCACTGTGTTTGATCTACAGATTGGGGTCAGCCAGATGGCAAATCTTTTCAGAGCTGCTGTGGCTGTGGGATATGGGTCCTCGTCCCTCCTCATGAGTGTCCATTTGAGGTCTCTGGTTCATACTCGCTTGTACGGCGCTGTGTTTTGGAGATTTTTTTTCACGCTTTGGCAGTTTCGTGTTCTTTACGGAGCTTGATACAAGATTTGTCTTCCCCATCGCGACAGATTTAGTATCCTGTCGGTCTATGCTGGTCGCTCTTTTTGGATTTGGCCTGCATCGCCATCGTGCTGATCGCACCTCATGCTGGGCAAAGGACATGCTTCAGTTCGGGGGGCTTTCCTGTTCCTGCCGTGTCGCGCTCCGCTTCTGTCTAGATACGCCGTCGCCCGCCAAAAAACCCTAAAGAACAAAGTCATAACATAACAATAAAACACATACCCAAAACAAACCAAAAACTAATTTGTTCAGAGTGCTCGGGTGTTGCGGCGGTACGGTGCGGAGAAGGAGACCGGTGGCGGCCCTTGTGATGATAATGTGTGTCGCCTTTCGTCGGCGCTACGTAGATGCATCTTATGTTAATATCGCTTTGCACTACTCCTCTCGTCGGGGTAGAGTACAGAAATCGATTTAAAGAGCCCTTTATATCGATATAAAGGGCGTTGTAGTGTGGACGGTACAGCGTTAAATCGATTTAACGTTCTTTAAATCGATTTAAACGCGTAGTGTAGACCAGGCCTCAGTATACAAAACAGAAATTTTTACCTCTGTATCATAGAAAATACATCTGCCATCATATGTGCCAATCACTGCATATTTGCCATTCTGACAGAAGTTTGCTGCTGTGATCAATTTTGTCTGCCCATCCACTTCATTCCATAATGCCACTTTTTTGTCAGGAATGTTCCAAAGTCGGAGCTTCCCATCCAGTGAGCCACTTAAAAAGTACCTGTCATCCTAAAAGAGCAGATACCATAAGCTGTGGAGTAAAAGGATGTGTATGCACTGAAACACATACTGGAAACTCCATCCCCATCCCCACCATTTGTCCCAAACAGGAATTCACTGATAATTCTACTAACTGATTTAAGACCCAGACACTATTTGAAATATCATTTAATGTATAATGCACACCTCTAAGTTTTTTAGTTTTGTTTTTAAATTTAGCAACATCATCAATGTCTTCTATCCAAAGATGGCCTAACTGTTCATAAGCCCCTCTGAGAGGCGCAACGTTAGAGCAGGCGTAGGCAACCAATGTCACATGTGCCGAAGGCAGCAGGTGAGCTGATTGTCAGTGGCACTCCACTGCCCAGGTCCTGGCCACCAGTCCAGGGGGCTCTGCATTTTAATTTAAATTTTAAGTGAAGCTTCTTAAACATTTCAAAAACCTTCTTTACTTTACAGACAATAGTTTAGTGTTATATTATAGACTTATAGAAAGAGACCTTCTAAAAACATTAAAATGTATTACTGGGATGTGAAACCTTAAATTAGAGTGAATAAATGAAGACTCGGCACACCGCTGCAGAAAGGTTGCCAGCCCGTGTTAGAGTTCTTTACTCTCTGATATACCCTGCTAAGGACTGATGTTTTTCTGGCTGGTTGGACACAGCTCCTTCTGGAGTCCATGAAGAAGCTCATAAGTGGCTGGGGTGGATTTTCAGAGAGTGGTGCACTGTGTTCCTGCTCCGTTGTCAACATTAGGAAATTTTATCATTTTGAAATATGATTTTACAATCAAGTTAGCTAATGCAATACTAGCCATATATTAATGGTCAGTGCAGACAAGAACAATTCATGTTCTATATCATGTCAGCCAGTCAACTAGAACTAGGGTTGAACAATAACTAGTGTTTCGGACAGAATTTTAAGGATACAAGGAATAGTTTCAAGAGGCACAAAGAGCACTCATGTGCCCAACTTTTACAGAGACTCAATTTTTAAGTTTGACAGTTAATGGGAGGTGCCTAAATCCCCTTTCAAAAATATTCCCCTCTATTCATATTAAAAAGAGTATACAACTACTTACTCTTGGATGGAAAGCTATCGCAGTGACAAAGTCTATATGCTGGAAACAGCAGAGACACTCTCTTCTGGATATGTGCCATAATCTGACTGTTTTATCCATTGAAGAAGAAAGCAAGAAGTAGTTCTGTGGAAGAAATTGCATGAAATAATTCAAAGGTTTATCAAATATACTGGTACACAACACAAATGCAATTTGGTATATAATATTTCCTGCTTAGATTATAACATGGATTTCCAGCTAACAGCACTCCAGTAGAAACTAAGTATTAATGAAAAGCTCACCTACCCCCCGCCCCAAAATGCTAATACTCAAACACTTATTTTAATATACCACCTTTGGGGGGGGGAGGGGCTGGAGGGAACGGGGCTAGAAAGAATAGTTGTAGCAACTAGCTTACCAAATGGGGTAATTAGCAGAGGCACCTAACAACTACAATTATTTTCTTAAGTATCTTACATTTCTTGAAGAATTCTGAAAACCACTTAAAAAACATTTCTATATCATACTCTGGTTTCCCCTTATTTGTTTATTACTAGAAAAATCTGGATGGAAATTTTAGAGTTCATCTATTCCTGATTATTCCCTAACTTAAAGTCAAGAACCATTCCCATTTATGACATCAAAATAACCTCCACAGAAACTAAATGCAAAGTTGCTATTGCAGAAGAGGAATAATCAACAAGAGCAAATTAACTCTTCAGGAATAAACTTTTCCTTTTCATGAAAATGGAAGAAAAATATTCTCTTTATATTTTCAGTTCTTCAACAGAATAATTTTCACAGCATTTGAAAGGTGCAGCCTGTAGGTTAAGATTTTTTTAACCAACAAAATTACTGAGCACATGCATATAAGGTTTCATCCTTTGTAAATTTCACACTTAAAGATTAAAATGATACCAAGTGAAGTTGTTTACAAACTCCCACAGACCACTTAATCATTCCCTCCTATCATGCTTAACATTTGAACTTTTCGTAAAAACGTCATTTTCACCCAAAATACTTATTGATTGTGCACTGATTTAGGTAGAATTTATTTTTTAAAATAGGAAAAAATATCAATGAAATGGTTATAACAATTAGTTCTTCAAGTAGTTTTAAAAAAAGCAAGGGTACAAGAAAAACTCCAGGGTGAGGGCAGAGAGGCTACTGCCTGGTCTCCTTTGGCCAGATGTCTGCTTTCCTAAGAGGTTGCTGTTATTTATTTCAGTATAGAGAACTCTAGAAAAGTTAATTTGGTTTTAAAACGTGATACAAAACTGAAAATGAGAAAAAGTTACCCTATCTTAACTGCAGACATACAGCAGTGGCTTCAAGAACCATACAATTTGCACGAGAACAGAGGAATGTACTGATGACAAAAATAGCAATGCAGGAACTAGAAACCACAGAATATATCAATGGAAATTCCCCTTCCCTCTCCTCTCAAATTCAGTGACTTCAGTACTGCATACATATCACTTAGTTCTATTTAGGGTCTTTTTTTCAGCTGAAAATTCTGTTTAATCTTTCAGTTCTTACTTGTGCACTCTAGGAAGGACAGACAGTAAAGGAGTATTTTTTTATTGGACCAACTTCTGTTGGTGGGAGACAAGTTTTCAAGCTTACACAGAGTTCCTCTTCTAGTATGGGAAATGTACAAGGTGGAACAGATTGTTTAGCATAAGTAGTTAACACATTTCAATGGACTATTCAAGGCAAGGTGGCTAGTTAACACCTCTCCATTCATAAGGGGGGAAAAGGAAAAAAGCTGGGGTGTGGGGGCGTGTTAAGTGGGTTATAGATTGTTGTAATAAGCCATAAATCCAGTGTCTCTATTCAGTCCATGATTTTCAGTATCCAGCAAAGTTATGGATTGAAGCTCCCAGTGTCGTCTTTAGGTGTTGAGCAAGTTACCTTTGAGGATGAGGATGGAGAAGTCAGATACAGAAGGATTACTTTATGAAGAGTTCATCCACAGATAATATGGTGTTTTTTACCTTATTTTTCAGTGTCAGCTCATTTGAGAGTGTAGCAATTTCACCCACACAGGTGTTATTGGGGCGTTTAGTGCACTGGATGAAGTACATCACATGTGACAGGCATGGGTAGGATCCATGGATCTTGAAAGGGGTGCTGATCATCAGAGCAGTGGAGCTGTCTACAGGTTTTGCATCTGTTGTAGCAGGGTATGGTACCTTTGAGTTGGTGTGTCCTCCTCTGTGGGGAGCCTGCTTGTAATTATGAGCTTGGAGAGGCTGGGGGGGTTGTTTAAAGGCCAGAAAAGGGGATTCAGAAAAGATTTCTTTCTGGATAGGGTACCCATCAAGTGGAGGGTGTCATTGTTTGATACTCCCTGTATGGGTTCCAGCATAAGGTGGTGGGGAAAACTAGGGGTGTGTGATTGGAGCGGGGTTTATTTCTGTATTGAAGTAGGTTCTCTCGGGGCATTTGGGTAGCCTATTCCATGATGATCTACACTTCTTTGGTAGAGTGTCCTTGTTTGGTGAAGACAGTTTTAAATGTGTTAAGGTGTATATTCCAGACTCTCTCCTGGAAGACTATTCTGTAGATCTGAGTGCCTGGCAGTAAGTAACTGATGTCTTAGTTTGTTTGGGGTGGTTACTGGATCTGTGACGGTAGGTGTGGTAATCTGTGGGTTCCCTGTGTATGACTGACGGTAGGATTTCACTGTTGAAGTGGATTGTAGCATCCAGGAAGCTGATGCTAGTGGGGGGTGTTCTAGAAAGTTTAATGGATGGCTAGTGGTGGCTGAAGTTGTGGTAGAAATTTATGAGGGAGCTTAAGTCGTCTGTCCAGAGGATGCAAACGTCTTTGATGTATCTCAGGTATATTACTAGTTTCATGGTGCATTTGTCTAGAAATTCTTCAAGGTGAGCCATGAAGAGGTTGATGTACTGGGAAGTCATCCTAGTAACCATGACTTTTCACATGGTTTGAATAAAGTGTTTGTTGTTAAATATGAAATTGTTATGGGTGAAGATGAATGGATGAATTTGGCGATGTGTTTTGGGTGGATATCTGAGGGTTGCCCATTACCTTGTAAATATATTCTGAGGGAAATTGTTAATTTGTAGAGTTTTTGGAGGAAGTCAAGTTTTGTCTTGGAGGAAGCTGGCCCTTTGGGTGGTGAGTGGTTTGAGGATAGTTTCTATGAGTCTTGATATTCCTTCAGTAAGAGTGCTGTGGCTAGATATGGTGGGTCTGCCTGGGTTCTGTTGTTTGCGTATCTTGGGAAGATCCCTGAGGTGTGTTCTGTATCAGGTACTGAATGTATACTACTTTGATTTTAATACAGACCCTTAACTGAGTAGGAAATATAATGGCCTCCAGAAATTAAGGTGTTTGATCTGATAATGGTAAAGTTAAAATTTTGATTTCTGAATCGTTATAATTTAAGTAGCTTCCAGACAATCCAATAAAAAGTTTTCCCTGTTTCCATATTTAGTAACAACTGTATTGGAACACAGTTACTTATGCTGGTGAGCCCTTACACACGAGTAGCCCATGGTGAGTAAGATCTCATCAACACAAGTCAGTAGGGTTGCACAATTAGTTGCAAGAATTTAAAAAACTTTTTTTTTTTTTTTTTAAATGAGCTGTTATTCAACCACACTCATTCAACCAGTGCCAGTCAACCTCGGAAACAAAGTAACAATCATTCCTGCCTCCTCTCTGTGTAGCTTAAGGTCTTCAGTGAATGGTCAAAAAGGTGTGAAATAACCAGTTTTCTTCTTCTTTTAAAAACAGGGGAGACGGAAGAAGAGCAACATTTTTAGATATTCAAACTGCAGCCAGTAGTGCAGGACACTATGTAATCATATAAAAGGTGGAAAGCCACAAATGGACTCTGCTTCCTGCCAATACAGACTGAACCATAACAAAATAGTTAGGAGTGCAATAAAATAAGCTCTTCACAGAACAGCAGCCAAGAACACATTTTAGATATAACACAGACAGCACAGCTCGAACTCAGATGGCCAATCTGAAGGTAATGAGGATCTGATCGCAGAATACTCATCTAGAGTAAACCAGCACAGCTTCACTGAATCCAATGACACTATGCCATTTACACCAGCTCAGAATCTGGCCCCTAAAAACTGCAGCGGAGCTAGAATGAGAGATAATGTTCTTACGCTGGACATTCTACAAGAGACAAGAGGAAACCAGCTACAAAGTGTTTTAGACATTTATCAGCCAATTCACGGATGGGCTGTGCCTATATCCACAGACATTTCACTGGCTAGATATGAAGTACCAATGGCAAGTGCAAGAAAAGGAACACAGCAAAACATGGGAGGAAATGGGAAAGTTCTGTATAGTCTGCACAAGAGCTGTCTTACTTTAGACCATGAGAGATCAAGGAGATCTGCTGTATGACCTTTGTATTTGCAAAATGGCCGCTGCCGAAATGGTGCATTTTTATCATCAGGGTCTTCATCAGCTCCACTGCAAACCTATCAATATATCAAAATCAATGCAACGGAAAAAAAACCCATGGTAACAGAATACATTGTTACTGCTTTCTGATATGCAGATGTGCCACAGATATCTGAGCACAGACATAAAACCTAAGTACAAAGTATTAGAGAAATAAGTGATTCATGTCAGTTATTTGTACATTCAAAATAAATTACATGGTGCTGAAAGCTGAGTTTACAACTACACTGTTCTAAAAGCACTAAGTTCTGCCATACATCTCAAATGTTTAATGCTTATTATTGTACTTAACTGATTTGATTAGCTTAAAATAACATTGTCTAAATACATACGGCATGTTTAAAACAGGTCAATTCTCTGATTTACTGGCTAAGTATTCAGTTTATGTAACTGTATAAACAAACAGAATATGTACGCACACATCTATTATAAACATACACCACTCTTAAAACTTCCCTTGTGTTTTTTGTTCCTCTCTCTCTCTCTCTCTCTCATCCCCCACCCCCCCAAACCCTGACACCAATCCGTGAGAATGAAGGGTGCAAGTTGGTCACAGATTCCATGACTGTCTGGTACCTCCATGACTTCTGCAGCAGACGGTGCAGCTGACCCCAAGGCCACCCGAGGAGCTGGGATGGCCCCCAGAGCCAGCCACACTGGAGTGGGCCTGGGGTCAGCTGCTCAGGCTGCCCACCCGCAGAGCAGCAGCAGGGCCCTGGGATCCTCCCCAAAGCACCTAAGATTTAGTCATGGGTATTTATAGAACAAATCATGGACAGATCACAGGCCATGAGTTTTTGTTTATTGCCTATGACCTGTCCATGACTATTACTAAAAATGCCCATGACTAAATCTTAGCCTTAGTGAGAATTAAGGATACAGTGTCAGACTCATTTTTAAATAAAGTTGTAAAAGAAATTGCCAGGTGAGGAAATTCAACGTTATCTGTAATTACTTCCAGCATTCAGCTCAAAGACCCACTGAGGGATTAGCTTTAATAAATAACATCAAAATGAAGATGTGCAGACTAACAAGTCATCTAGTTTTGCTCTATTTTTTTGCCTGTATCACATGCACACATTGACTAAACATCTTCAATCAGATCTCAGTTTTTGACTAAGTGAATAAATGTTTGAGTCATATTGACACAAGATCCAAGCCTGCATTTATTGAGGGAAACTCCCTCAGAAGACAATGTAGAATTAGATTGAAGAATTGAGACTTCAGAGTTTGAACTCCTTCAGAGCTGGGGCATACTTTCTGGATTAAAGCAGTGCAAATCTATAGCATTACAGAAACAGGAAATACATTGCTTAAAAAACTCCTTCACTATCTGGTACACATACCCCTGCATCAGTATCAGACTTGGAAGAATTCAGGCTCTCTTGAGAAGGGGAAGGAGAGACACGACCTAGAACACAGATTAAAACCCAGAAAGTTAGAAACTATTTAAGTAGAACTTTTTAAAAAAAAAATACAAGAAAAACTTGATTGTTCTAGAACTTCTAATGCCCTTAAAGTACCAGTGAGACATGGCGAGGTACCTTCTGTATTGTATTTCAGTCGCATGTTATTGAAATAGTCAAAAGCATTCTTTAAAACCCATATTCTCACTACATTGTCCTGTCCAGCTGATGCAAGTAATCTTCCACAGTGAGAAAATTTCATTGTCCAAACAGCACCCTGTCAAAATAAGAGTTCACAATAAAACAAAGTAAGTATGTTTTTCCATTCCAGAACCATTAACTAGCATAATAATTGGCATATACATACACCACCATGTTAAAAGAACATTTTATTAGGATTGTGAAGTTAAACACCAAAAAGTTAGGAAATGCCAGAATTAAGGTTGCCTGTGCAATCTGAATTTGTCCCCCCCGAGCTCATATATTATGATACTATGATAATTTCATCATCATACACTGCTTTGTACAAAGGACCCCTACTTCATTCAGTGCACAGAATGGACAGTGTTCACTTGAAGTGCAGCTATTCAATATGTGGCCCCATGCTTTATTTACTGGACACTATTCAAACCCTGCGAGGAAGACGGAATGAACAACTTCTCATCAGCTTGTCTATGGCACGCACCACTCTATCAGAGTGCTTCACAAACATTAGTGAAATTCTGTTATACCCTTGTGAGATGAGTGGTTATTATAGTACACATTTCACAGAAGCACAGAGATTAGGGTCAAAAGTATCCACCAATTGCGGGTGCCCAATTTGAGATAACTACCACTTGGTTTTTCAGAATATTTAGTGTTACACAGCACTTGATATGTTCAAAGCACAGCTCCTATTGGCTTCAGTTGCAGCTGAGCGCTCAGCACTTCAGTGAATCAGACCCAGGCCTCAAATCAGGCACCCAGAAAATGCAGATTACACATTTGGTGACCCTCTGTGAAAAGTCTAGTTTAAGTGACTCGACTTGCACCACACAGGAACTCTGTGGCAGAGGCAGGGATAGAATCCAGTTTTCCAGGGCACCATTTAACTGCCTCCTGAAACCCTCCTTCCTCTTTCTGCACACCCCTGCAGAGTGCACTACACATCTGTAACAAATGAAGCAAAGGTCTTGAAGATGACAACCTCCTTCACTACACAACCCTGATTCATCTCCAGAGCAGTTCCATCCTGTGCACTACATGAGGCAGGGGTCCTGCGGAGAAAAAAATATTATGTAGTCACATAATTTGTGACTATCATAATGCATGTACACAAGGGATCTGAATTAAGGTTGGGGAGGCAACCTTAATTCTGACATTTTTAAAACTTTTGAGGCTTGATTTTGCAATCTTAATGTTCTTGTTACATAGTTCGCATGTAATTTTCCTAGGTTTTAAAAAAGTAAACTGAGAAAACAATTCCTTCATGTGGCACCTTACTGTCATCCACATGGCTCATCAGCAGGTCCTTTAGATCCACTGCACAGACTTCTGCCACTTGAGCTAACGGAGTAACTGAGAACAAAGTAGGTTCTCATCCTTTGGGTGAATGAGTGCTTCAGGGGACTCAGACACACTTTGTCAGTGGGTTTCACAGACCTTTGCTGACAGCAGAGGCCCGGTGAGACTTGTGGGTTCCATGCCAAACTCTGGAGGGGTCTGTTGTAGTGGGAAGACAACTTTTCTGCCCATTCCACACTCAAGATCAACCTCCTCCCCACCCCAGGCTCCTCATCTAGCGAGTCCCAGCCTCCACTCCTGAGGCTTCTTGTCCCAGTCCCAAGCTCCTTACCCAGTAAATCCAAACTTTCACCCCTCCAGACTCCCTGTTCCCCATCTCAGCCATACCCAGTTCTGCCTACATTCCCCCAGCAGTTCTACACAGCCAGTTACAGGCTCCCCATATCCACGGATTTCTAGGGTCCCACTTCCCTCTGCTGCCAGTCCCAGTCTCCCTCACCTTCCTGCCAGCCTCCACTCTCAGACCCAGTCTTTAAGGCCTCCTGCTCATCACCGGCCACAGAACCTCACCTATCTACTCCCATAACCTCTGGCTCAGTTACTGAAGTCCTCAGATCTTGATTTAAATACTTCAAGTTATAAAGAATCCACCACTTACTCTAGTTCAAACCAGCAAGTGATCCATTCCCCATGCTTCAGAGGAAGGCAAAAAATGCCCAAAGTCTCTGCCAATCTGACCTAAGGGAAAATTTCTTCCCGACCCCAAATATGGTGATCAGTTTGACCCTGAACATATGGGTGAGACACCTGGAAAAGAATTCTCTATAGTAACTCAGAGCCCTCCCCATTTACCGTTCCATTTCCAGCTATTGGACATATTTGCTAACAGTAGTCACGGATGGGCCACGTGACACTGTAGGCAACCTCATCATACCATCCCCTCCACAAAATTATCAAGCTCAGTCTTAAAACAAGTTTGGTTATTTGTCCCCACTACTCCTCTTGGAAGGCTGTTCCGGAACTTCATTCCTCTGATGGATAGGAACGTTTAATTTCAAATGTAAACTGACCATCAGTAAGTTTAGAACCATTTGTCCATGTGCCAACTCTGGCCCATAATTTAAATAACTCTTCTCCCTGCCTGGTGTTTATCCCTCTGATGTATTTATAGAAAGCAATCCTATCTCCCCTCAGTCTTCATTTTGTTAGACTAAACAAACCAAGCTCCTCTCGTCTCCTCTCATAAGGTAGGTTTCTCCAGTCCTCAGATCCTACTAGCCTTCTTTGCACCTGTTCCCAATCTACTCTTCCCTGCCACAGTCAAGATTTTCTCTTCTCTGCATTTGAATCAGGCAGCTTCCTCCTCCACGCTGCCTGGATGTCTGTCTACAGTGCTGAAAGCACAGCAAGACAAGTTCCCTGCTCAGTTCTAGTGCTCAGGTCCAACCTTGGTCTGCAATAGCCCAGAGCTGCAATTATGGGGAAATTTCTGCTCAACCTTTGGCTGGAGCATGCCGAATGCGGAGAACATCTTTGGGGAACTTAGCTGAGAAGCGCTTGCACATGTTGAGTAGAGATTTGCTAACTGCAAATTTTCAAAAGCTTGTAACTTGGCCAAATTTGGGCGGATTTTCACAGGGATGGCAAAAGGCACATCCCCGACAGAAAGGCGACCTCCTCATTCCAGCTGAATTTAAAGTCCCTGCTCCAAAACATAGGTGCCAAAGCTTCTCATAATTAAAAATGGCCAAAATTTTAATATGGATAAAACATTTCCCTAGCTTTCTAGGAAACTGCCAACCATTTTGCCTGAAATTTTCTAAAGAAAAAGTCAGCCTGATACAAACACCCAGCATAGAAAATTTCAGCTCAAACAGTTAAGGTTTGGCAAAGTTATAAGCTACTGAAAAAAACGGTCTTTAAAAAGGGAAGAGTTGGGCAATCATTACGCTGTAATACATACACTTGAAGAACCAGGCCAATACCAGTGCATTGCAATGCCAGGTTGAAGACTTAATTCAGTGGCACTCAAACAGAACATTGACCTTAGGCATGAAGGCTCTCCAACAAGGCTGGAAGGGAGGGAGGGAGATTCTTGCCTTCCAGTTCCCACAAGAACACTCGAATCAAGAATATGAGAAAGCAGCATAATACTTTAACTGAAGGAATGGCACTGCATTAGCTGCTGCATATACACAGCTACATCCTGCAAAAAGCTCCTGGGGAGAGGGGAGGTAGGAAAGAGTCCAGACAAATTTATTAGCAGAACCTCACTCACAGATGAGACAGAAGAAAGGAAACTTAATGGCTCCGTCTCCCCACCCTCGTTTCATAATCTGAAGATACACTTGGATTTCACACTGACCACTCGGCAAGCAGAAGTATTCTCTTAATTTACATCGAAGTGGAATTTGACATAAAAGAAACTTACCATGTGTTCACCACTGAGATCCTGAACTACTTTTATTTGTTCAAAGTCGTAAGGTCCCTTGAAGCCATGTGCTGCTTTGAATTTAACTGGCCTTGTATATGGCATTCCTTCATCATCACTTGAAGAGGGATCATCCTGGTCAGTATGGAACACTAAGCAGAACAACACAACTGTGTACATTAGATAGCATTGATCCCAACAATATGCATTTCTCAATCTTTTTTCTTGGAACAGAAGATTATTTTGGTTTTGAATTAATTGTGATTCTTTTAGTAATGAGTTCTGATGACCTTACAAACTGATTGAGGTTGTTACTGCATTAGTGTGTCTAAATCTAATCTGAACTAAAAGGAAGAACAGTAATCATAAAATATCAGGGTTGGAAGCGACCTCAGGAAGTCATCTAGTCCAACTCCCTGCTCAAAGCAGGGCCAATCCCCAGACAGATTTCTGCCCCAAACCCCTAAATAGCCCCCTCAAGGAGTGAACTCACAACCCTGGGTTTAGCAGGCCAAAGCTCAAACCACTGAGCTATTCCTCCCCACTCTGCTTAAGTGCTGAAGACCCCCTTGATCAGAGTCCAATAACTCCTCGCTTAACGCTGTAGTTATATTCCTGAAAAATGCTACTTTAAGCGAAACCATGTTAAACTAATCCAATTTCCCCATAAGAATTAAATGTAAAGAGTAGACGGGGTCCCAAACATGGTGCCCGTGGGCGGGCATCTAAATGTGCCTGCGTCCTGGCCAGCAGTCGAGCATCCGCTGAAATGCAGCTGAATTTCTGTGGCAACGCCTCTCAATGATGTCGCTTGCCACCAACAAGCGACGTCATCAAGAGGCGTCGCTGCCAAAATGCTGCAGAAATTCAGCAGTATTTTGGCGGATGTTCAACCGCCGCCACAGTCCTTCGTCTGGCGCCTGCCAGACAAAAAGGTTGGGGACCACTGGAGCAGGGGGTTAGGTTCCAAGGAAATTTTTTTTGCTCGACAAGACTATACACACACATACAGAGTATAAGTTTTAAACAATAATGTACACAGCAACGATTGTGAAGTTTGGTTGAGGTGGTGGAGTCAGAGGGTGGGATATTGATCTTATGATCTGCACACAAAGGTTCACCCAACTTGGACTGGGATGGGGAGGGATGCTTTCTCTTAGAGGCAGAGGTAGATGGGGATCTGTTCTTATGCCTGTGGTCATATTCCTTACTCTTGTGAGAGGGTTTCTTAGGCTTAACTGATTTGGCCTCTACTCGGGGTTGATGCTGCTCACAGTTTGAGGCCACTTATAGATACTGAAAGTAGAGGACAATCATAGCGGACACAGAATTCCGACTCAGGCCATGTGGTGGTAAGAAGGAACTGGAGTGGCATCGGTCTACGCTGCCCTTTATGCCCACGGTTCGGAAAATGGGGAAACCAACTGTGCATGTGCAGAACAAAGAGCACTCCCTGCTACAAATCTCCAGTCTCGGGCGCATGCACACCCAGGTGTGGAATACACATGGGGACCAGGACTAGAAGAACCACCAAGCATAATTCTGTGTTTTTATTTAAGTATATACATCCATTAAATGTCCTGCAATCCCCTATATTTCCTGTATACATCTATAGACTAGATTTTATGCTACACTTAAAATGGTTATTCAGCTCCCACCATCCTCCCCACAGCTTTTCCTGCTGTTTGTACTGTGTAAAACACAGTAACACCAAGGGAAGCAAACAAAACCATCCCTGAAGCATTCATCTGTCATGTCATACAGAGAACTGCAAGACAGACCTCAGTCTTGAGAGCCCGCATTATGTTGAAGCTATTTGGTGGGAGCATAACTCATTTTTAATTTTCCCCTCAAAGGAAGATCTCAAATTCCCTTATACAGCTGGCTTTTGTCCCAAGGGATACACAACAAGACTCGGCTCTATTAGATAAGGATTCTATTTCACTGACCTTCATCTCGAACACTTTTAACTTTATTTACAGCACGTTCACCGTATTCTTCAGCAAGATGCTTTGCCCTCTTTACTGATTTGCCCAAGAACTTTTTTAGCTGAGTCCTTAAAAAGCAAGAATATTTTTTCACCATCCATATCATGCAAAGAAAACCAATCACATAGTATTTGCCATCTGTGACCCAAAACCACTTTGGGTTTGAAATAAAGCGTTATTTCTTTCCATTTGTAATTTTACATCTTAATATAAGAACGGCCATACTAGGTCAGACCAGTGGCCCAACTAGCCCAGTATCCTATCTTCCAACAGTGGCTGGTGTCCGATGCTTCAAAGGGAATGAACAGAACAGGGCAATTATCTAGTGATCAATCCTCCGTTGTCCAGTCCCAGCTTCTGGCAGTCACAAACTTAGGGACACACCAAGCATGGGGTTGCATCCCTGACCATCTTGGCTGACAGCCACTGATGGACCTATCCTCCATGAACTTATCTAATTAATTTTTGAACCCAGTTATACTTTTGACCTTCACAACATCCCTTAGCAATGAGTAACAGAGGTTGTTTGTGTGTTGCGTGAAGTAATATTTCCTTCTGTTTGTTTTAAACCTGTTGGTTCAGCTTTTTTGCTCGTAAGCATCAGTAATTTAATTAGGATAAAATATAGCTGCCTATTTTTAATATATAGTAGTCGGCATAACTGATTTCAGATCCTTGTTCTGAAATCATTCTTAAACACAAAGAGGAGATAAGCTGTGACCAGAGTGCAGATCATTACATAAAAACAAAACACTTGTACTTCTAAAGATAATGGTAGTTTACATAAAACGTTAAAACAAGAGTCCTAAAGTCTTACGTTTTTTGTTTTAATCTTCCTCCATCAGAATCAGTTTGCTGTGTCTGCATTTTGTCTTCATCATCAGATTGTGCGGCATCATTGCTGTGAAATATATGTTTTATGCAAAACACCATATCAGCTCTTAACAAAAATTAAAGTGCTAGCATCATTCTATAAAGCATTAAACCAAATTTTCTGATTCCTATTTATATCATACATCTTGATAGCTCTTGATTTAGGAGTCAATTAGTAAATTCAACATCCTCCAATAACGTTCACCATCACATTCAGCAAGCAATAGTTTTAGTCAGCAGATACAATGCACTAGATACCTTGATCAAGGCAAACTGCATACATCTCTCCCAGAGCGACCAACTCAAGCTACGTTAGGTATCACCTTCTGTACATTCAAGTATCCTGAAAGGCCACATTTTTCAAAACAGACGAGAAAATGTCTGAAGCAGACTAAATACATGATTCATAGATTCACAGACTCTAGGACTGGAAGGGACCACGAGAGGTCATTGAGTCCAGTCCCCTGCCCTCATGGCAGGACCAAATACTGTCTAGACCATCCCTGATAGACATTTATCTAACCTACTCTTAAATAGCTCCGACAGATGGAATCACAACTCCTAGGCAATTCCAGGGTTAACTCCCTGACAGTAGGCACTTTTTCCTCATCAACCTAAATTCTCCCTGCTTGCAGTTAAGGACCCAATTCTTCTTGTATCATGAGCAGCTAGTAGAATCAATTTGTTCTCTCTCCTCCTGATGACAGCCCCTTTAGATACCTGAAAAATTGCTATCATCGTCCCCTCTTCTCCGTCTCTCTCTTTCCAAACTAAACAAACCCAATTCTTTCAAGCTTCTTCAATAGCGATCATGTTCTCAAAACCTTTATGTTTTCGTTCTCTCTCTGGACCCTCCCAATTTCACACATCTTCCTTGAAATGACGGTGCCCAAACTGGAGCACAATACTCCAGTTGAGGCCTAACCCATGCAGAGTAAGGCGGAAAGAATGACTTCTCGTGTCTTGTGTTACAAAACCTGTCTAATGTCACCCAGAATATCCAGTTCTGCTTTTTGCAACAGATCACACTCATTGATCATATTTAGCTTTTGTGGTCCACTACGACCATGATGTCTTTTCTGCCATCACTCCTTCCTAGACAGTTTCTTCGCGTCTGTATGTGTGAAACTGAATTGTTCCTCCTAAGCGAGCACTTTGCATTTGTTTTATTGAAACTCAATCCAGTTTACTTCAGACCATTTCTCCTCAATTTGCTCCATCATCATTTTGAATTGACCCGTCCCTCTCAAAGCAGTTGCAATCCCCCATTTGTAACGCTACCTCACAACTAATAACATACTTTCCTATGCCAACATCTAAGTCGTGTCTGAAGATATTGCAACAGAGCCGGTCCTCAAAACCAGACCCGTGGACCCCACTTATCTATACCATTTCCAGCAGATGGAGCTGCATTAAAACACAACTCCGATGAGTATGTTAATACCACAGTCTATCGACACACCCTTATAAGACCCCCATTCTAAATTGTAATTTGCTAGTTTATCGCAATAAGGATCCCGCGAGACCGCGACAAAGTGACGTCTAAAGTCATAGTATATCACACCAGCACGCTTTCTCGCTTATCCACAAGGCTCGTTATCCTATCAAAGAAAGCTATCAGATTGGTTTGACACGATTTGTTCTTTACAAATCCATGCTGGCTATTCCCTGTCACCTCACCACCTTCCAAGTGTTTGAGGTGATTTCTTTAATTACTTGCTCCATTATCTTCCCTGGCACAGAATTGGCTAACAAATTATTTGTATGTATAACAAGTTGTTATTGTTTCATAACATGTTAGGGATACTTCTGTTCCATCTTGCTACTTTGTTTCCAATTGTAAATATTAAGCAAATATGTATCTAAGAAAGCCACTACTGAAGGAAGAAAGTGCAAAGCAAAACTTTGCATGCAGAAGTTTATTTATGTGGCTGTCTGAACTTCATAAATACATATAGTATTGGACAAAATAAACAGTACAAATGTTCAAATTCTTGTCTGACATTTATGCTAAGGGCTTAGAGATCTCTGCATTAAAACATGACTTAACAACATCAAGTATCTGCAATAATCTACCATAAAGTCAATTGACAACAATCTCCAAACTTATTCAAGAACTCAAAACAGAAATTATAAACCTGTTTAAATAGGATGGAGACTGTAAAATACTCAACTGTAATGGTGGCCATAGATTTTCAAAGCATGAATTACCTCAATATTTATTCTCTCATAAATTTATTTTAACTACTTCTTAGACACCCATTATAGTGATACAATAAAATGCATTCAGTTCAGATCAGAAGCGACACAACATTACGCATATTTACTGCTGTCTGGTTTGGAGTTAGGGCTGATTTTCAGAGATGCTGAGCACCTGCAGATCCAGTCAGAGATTTATTGTCTAATAGACAGTTATCCTAAAAATACAGTATTTCAATAGATATCCTCTGTTACCTAATTAAATAAGCTAATGTCAGAGAGAACCGGGTAACAGCATTCAAATTATACACACCACAAACAGATGGATGGGTTGAAACATACTTCCTTGCTCCCATTAAAAATGGCTTTAAACAACAAAATAGTGAGTACAGAAACGAAACAGGAATATTAGAGCAAGGGACCACAACAATATATCGCAAGCTATCAGAGATGAACAGCTAAAAGCCATTTTCACTCATACCTGACATATTCCTTAGTTCTCCTCATGATATGTAACGTCAGGGGGTTAATGCCTGTTGGCAATTTTTCTTCTGCCAAACTCAATGGTATTTCTTCACCTGTATCGAGGTTCTTTATCATTACACTCGCTAGAATTTCCTGCAGTAAAGAAAATATGAAGAATCTGACATTAATGAGGCTTCCTTAAGTCCTGAGACTTAAACAATGATTTCAGAGGATTCTAAAGATAAAGGACACCTTATATACTGGAATATTTTGCATTTGTTTTTAGTGGGAAATTCTGCAGTACACAATATGCCTTACAATACTGCATTATAGGAACCATTTTTTCATAAATTGTCTTGATTTAGACATGCAGAATGCCCATGATGCATTTTTAAAAAAGAACACAACTAACTGGATTATACAGGTAGAGTTATACATTTTAGACACGTGAAGAGAAACATTCTCTATGACCTCTGCAGAACACAGACCTAACTTCTCTTCTGTTTTACAACATGCAAACTCAACTACCTTCTATTTCTGAATCGATATTTGGTAACTGATACTGCCCTATTTAATAGTCAACTGTACCACTCTACAATTAGGAAACTGGATAAGGGAGCAGATTGGAGAAGATGCAGATTCCAAAATTCTGAAATCCTTCTCTTAAAACTTTACTTTAGGTTTATGGCCGAATGGAAAAGAGAAGGGACCATATTATCTGCCTGCTGCCAACCTCTATTCACCGGGGGGGACTGTGGGCTAGAACAGTTGAGTCCAAGTCAGGGAAAGACAGGAAAAGCTTTTGGAAGGCAGTTTAACCTACTAATGTCCTAGATGTGGTCTGCCATCCCATGATAGCAATGATTAAGTCCTGGGTTGGCTTATTCATGCCTCCATTCATTTTTTAGTTTATTAATAAGCCTTCTGTTTCCTAATGACACTAGGAAGATGTTCATTTGATAAGAAAGGTTTTACTCCATCCTTTTTAGAAGCATGACAAATTAAACTTGCTCGAATTCCCAATCATGATGCTACTCAGTCTGAGAATGGAGTGGGGTAAAGCAATCCAAGAAAGAATAATTTTAAAAACAGGTCCCCTATCGCTATTAGCCAGGATGCTCAGGGATGCAACCCCATGATCTGGGTGTCCCTAAACCTTGACTACCAAAAGCTGGGACTGGACAACAGGATGGATCTTTCAATATATTGCCCTATTCTATTCATTTTCTCAGAAGAATCTGACACCGGCCACTGTCAGAAGACAGGATACTGGGCTAGGTGGACCATTGATCTGACCCAATATGGACATTCTTATGCTCTTACGAACGGAACCTAAAATTTTACTGAAATAACTAGTACAAATTTAAGGTAAGGAATGAAGCAAGAGATAAGGGAAAAGCGTAAAGAAAACACAAAGCCGACAGTGTTATTCCAACAACAAGACAGCTAGTGTCTATTTATGATGAGAGGGAATCCTACAATGTTAGAATGGACAAGAATATGCATAAGACTATAAGTCAGAAGTAAGGCTAAGATTTTGTCCTCCTCCAGGTTCCAGCAACTCAAGGAGAGAGCCTCCCTGGGTGGGGGCGGGGAGGGAAAGAATACCCTACAGTTCCCAGCCACTATGGTGACGGGCAATAAACAAACATTCACGGAAGCTGTGATCTGTCCGTGACTTTTGCTGCTGCAGCTCCATGATTTCCCCTGCCACCATGGTGGCTGGGAACTGTAGAGTACTCTTCCCCTCCCCACCCCCACCCCGGGAAGCTGTCCCCTTGAGTTGCTGGAACCCTGAGGAGGGCCCCAGAGGATGTTGTCGCCTGTTGCCGGAACCCTGCAGGGAGACCCTGAGGAGGCTTTTGCCTGTTGCTGGAACCCTGTCGGGCACCTGCTGGCTGCCAGCTCCTGTCCCGCAGCCCCAGGCTGAAGCAGAAAATGTCACGGAGGTCTCTGGAAGTCATGGATTCCGTGACATATGACTAAGGGTATGGTTAAGTACAACAGAAAATATTCTATCTTCTAATAAAATATGTAGCCAAACACTCTTTAAATTCCAGTACTCTCAGAGGCATTTAAACACATTGTGAGCATTCACAGCCCTTGATTCACTTGAACTCCTAACTTGAAGAACAAGTGTTGCTCTACACCGTTCTCTACCACACGTTCCTTTTCCCCCCATCTCATAATATCATGGTTCAACAGTGCACGAGCAGGGGTGATGAAACATGACTATTCTAACCCACCTCTCAAGCTGCAAAGAAAAAGCACACAAGAAAGAACTGGGTAGAAGTCCAAGTAATACCTCATCTGTGAGCTCTCTTCCAGAGTTAGATCTGGGTCTTTGCGGTCCAAGTAATTCGTTTGGTACAGTTTGTCCATCAGCTGCTTTTCCATTTTCCTGCAGTTGTGTGTGTGCAGAGATATATAGATATATCAATATATGTATTTACTTCAAACATGCTTTAAGTACATTAGTTTCACTATAATTTCAGAAGTACAAATTGGCAATTACATTACACTAGATTTCCAGAAAAATGGAGAAATTAACCATTTTCCAGCTGAAAAATGTACATTAATAAAAAGTATTCTGAAATTAAACTCTGAATGAATAGCTATACAGATGGACTATCAAATACACAATACTTTAAACATCTAGGCCTGATATCTGCAAGTGCTGAGCACCTGCAGCTCCAACTGACTTCTGTTAAAGAGTTGTGAACGCTGAGAACTTGTGAAAGATTGCGTCCCAATATCTAATAGCTCCCCTTGCCTTTGTCCCAACAGAAGGTGATTGTGCTTATATTTAAGTGACTTTCCGATTATCTCATTTTCTCTTGCTATGTCCTGTGGTGAAAGTTCAGAGTCAAACAAATCCCTGGGCAACTTCATTGGCTATAATGGAGTTAACCCTAAGGTGAATTTGGCCCCAATAATTTCAGCTGCAAGTTTGTCAAAATCTACTGTATCAAGTCAAACAAAAGGTGGATTGGGAGATAGAATAATATATTATTCTGATAAAAAACACCATCATTGGCAAGAGATGTACTAAAAATACTGACACAGTAACTGTATTTTCTATTGTAACAGGCTCTCCTCCTGACTAGTTGACATGCAGGTAGGTGGGGTTAGAGAACCTGGAGAAGAAAGGGCAAGCATTTAAGTGAGCTGCTACTTGTAGTCATCTCTAGGAAACAGGCACTAGTGCAAGGTTCCATCTGCATTAAAGGACGGTCAAGAATTAAAAAGAACATGCCATCACTATTTTCATTCTCCTTTTGCTGCACTGTATTTTATGCAATACTAGCTACACGTATGTACACTTTTGACTTCTCCAAGTTTGTTATGATGTGAAAGTGCCTATTTAAATAACCCATTTGCTACGATTTCTAAATACTTTATTAAGGTCGTCCAAAGATTTTAACTTTATTCGTACACTGAGGCAAGGACTCTCTTCATTTTGTCTGTGTGTATGTAGTGCCTAGCACAATGGGGCCGGATACATGAATGCGATTCCAGATAGCCACAATACAGAATAATTTAACAGTTCACTAACCTGTGCAGTAACTATTTTATCTCCACTGGTTGCACTTGCCAGATCCAAAGAAGGCTGAGAATCTTTGACCATGCAGTCTGTCACTGTATTCAAAGCAAAGAGACCACCAATTGTTAAATTCTCTCTAGGAACTATAAAGCAACTGCAGGTTAGAAAAAGGTACACCATGATATCATCTGCCCTAGAATTTTTTTTATTTAATTGCAATACCAAATAGAGATCATTTAGTCAAAGTTACATTAATAAACCGCATTTTTCAAACTGAAATAAATGCTATTAGTAATCTGTATTGCCAATTAGATTTCTTATGCACACAAATCCAACACAATTTAAGGGGATCATTTAAGCCTGAAAATAAGTTTTGCTACTAACCTGTACTCCATTCAGCAAGTGTTTATGTTACTGGTTTTTTCCCCTCCAGGGCCTGAGCAGCACTTGTTTTTGTTTACTTCTGTCTATTTATTAGCATGAAGATATAGATTATACACACTTCAGCTGCAATTTGCACAGCTCTGGGAAGCTGTCCATATATACCAAGCTCCTGAACACACTACTCATTGTTCTGTTCCTTGTACAAGACGTTGTTAGGTAACTATTTCTACTGAGTAGTACAGGCAGCTCAGGCAGCCAGTGCAGATACTGTACTTGGTGAAACAATAATATAGTAGCTTCTTTAAACACAGAACCAAGGACTGGAAGGGACATCGAGAGGTCATTTAATCCAGACCCTTGCACTCATGGCAGGACTGAGTATTATCTAGACCATGCCTGACAGGTTTGTCTAACCTGCTCTTAAAAATCTCCCATGACAAAAATCTCCCTTGGCAATTTAATCCAGTGCTTCACCACCTTGAGAGTTTAGAAATTTTTCCTCATGTCCAACCTAAACTGCCATTGCTACAATGTAAGCTCACTGCTTCTTGTCCCATCCTCAGAGGTAAAAGAACAATTTTCTCTTCCTTTTCCTTGTAGCAACCTTTTATGTACTTGAAAACTGTTATATCCCCCCTCAGTCTCCAGACTAAACAAACCCAATTTTTTCAATCTTCTGTCATATGTCATGTTTTCTAGACCTTTAATCATTTTTGTTGCTCTTCTCCAGACTTTCCCCAATTTGCCCACATCTTTCCTGAAATGTGGCACTCAGAACTGGACACAATACACCAGTTGAGGCGTAATCAACATGGAGAAGAGCAGAAGAATTACTTCTCATGTCTTGCTTACAACACCCCAGATCCCTTTCCCTCCTAGGCAGTCATTTCTCATTTTGTATGTGTGCAACTGATTGTTCCTTCCTAAGTGGAGTACTTTGCATTTTTCCTTATTGAATTCATCCTATTTACTTCAGGTTATTTCTCCAGTTTGTCCAGATCATTTTGAATTTTAATCCTATCCTCCAAAGCACTTGCAACCCGTCCGAGCTTGCTGATATCTGCAAACTTTATAAGTGTACTCGCTATGCCATTATTTAAACCACTGAAGAAGATATTAAACAGAACCAGATCCAGAACTGATACAACCTAGTTGGATCTACTATAAGGTATTTCCCTAGATTCTTTATGGGAAGGTCATGCGAGACAGCATGAAACTTTAGTGAAGTCAAGATATACCATATCTACTGTTTCCTGGCTATCCACAAGGCTTGTTATCCTATCAAAGAAAGCTACCAAATTGGTCTGACAAATCCATGCTGTTAGTTATCACCTTATCTTCTCAGTGTTTGCAAATTGATTGCTTAATTATTTGCTCCATTATCTTTCCGGGTACTGAAGTTAAGTTGATTGGTCTGTAATTTCCCCCGGGTTGTCCTTATTTTCCTTTTTATAGATGGGCAAATATAGTGCCATTTTCCAGTCCTCTGGAATCTCTCCCATCTTCCATGATTTTTCAAAGATAATCGCTAATGGCTCAGCTACCTCCTCAGTCAGCTTCTTGAGTATAGTAGGATGTATTTCATTAGGCCCTGGTGATTTGCAGACACTTAAGTAATTTTTAATTTGTTCTCTCTCTATGTTGGCCTCTGATCCTACCTCATTTTCACTGGCATTCACTAAGTTAAACATCCAATCACGAACAACCTTTTTGGTGAAGATCGAAACAAAAAACTCATCTCGCACTTCTGCAATCTCCACATTTTCTGCTGTTTTACCCCCTCATTGAATAACAGGCCAACCCTGTCCTGAGACTTCCTCTAGCTTCTAACATATTTGTAGAATATATTCGTGTTACCCTTTATGTCTCTAGCTAATTTAATCTTGTGTTATTTCCACTTTTTGCAAGACTTTTTTTTGTTTTGTTTTTTGTTTTGTTTTTTTTTGAGTTTCAGACCATTGAAGATCTCCTGGTTAAGCCAGGGTGATCTCTTGCCATATTTCCTATCTTTCCTACACAGTGGGAGAGTTTGCTCTTATTGTGACTTTTATAATGTCTCCTTGAAAAACCACCCACTCTAACTGTTTTTCCCCTAAAGTAATCTCTGAAACTAAATATTTATTATAGAATATTTTACAGGTCATTTACAATTTTAGAATCAACAAAAACTGAAATAGTCTGTAATGATATAAAATGATATAGTAACAATATGACCTCACTAACTCCTTCTCTTCATTACCCAGTGGTTAAAAATCACCCAAAAATTTATCTAAGCTGACTTTTGGCAAACGAAACTACACGATTTCTCTATTTGTTGGAGCAAAATTAATTTTTCTCCTAGTGGAACATTTCAAAGAGTTTCATTAGGAATGTGCCCTGCTTAAAAACCAAATCTTCAGACAATACACATGGGGAAAACCATCACTGGAAAACTAAAATGTATGTGTACTATGCTGGGTGTTTTACCTTTTATCACAAGAGTTCTATTTTGCTCAAAAGTATATTTTATAGCATATCAAACTTGCCGTTTTCTGTCCTACACTATTCTCAACATAAGACAGTCCTCTCCTATGCAGAAATAGTTGATAGAGTGCCAGAAGATCAAGCTTCTTTTGGTTCTGACTAAAAATTATTTGACAGTTATTGCATCAGAAATTTAGTACTGAAGGCTTAATTTGACCTGTGTGAACGGATTACAGTTTCTAATCAGCTGTCCTCACTGTTGCTGAGCAATTCTCTGGGACAGTATATAATTACTTAGTATAAAGTGGCATAGTGCTAGCTTCAGAACTGCGTCTCATGTTTACTTATGACACTCCAATACAAATGCACACCCAACCACCATTAGTAGAAGGTAGTAAGATGCCTATAGTATGGGCAACAATAACTAAAGTCATGTGTAGAGATTTTTAAGAAGTTCAATATGAATACCAAAGAACGACTCTACTTCTAAAGATCTAGCCATAAACATAGCCATCTAGCCAAAAACACAACTGAGTCTCACATCTAATCTGTGGCTTTCTAATCACTATTTTTCCAAAAACATTTAGTCTCCTGTTGCTGTGCAGAAGAGACATAAGCAGGGAAAAGAAAGGAACAGTGAAACTGATCACAAAATTGTGCAAACAGAAAATAAAGAAAATAGAGAAAATGTTTCCATTACCTTCTCTTGCACTGTTTTAGGTGTTCTGTCAGAATTTTTCCACTCACTTTTATTCAGAAGTATGGAGTGAGAGTTTCAAAAGAAAACGTGAGTTAACAGCCCAAATCCCATTGACTCTGAAAGGGCCTTGGGCTCCTAACTCACCTAGATATCTGAAAATCTCAATTGACTGTTCAGTTGATTGCATCTCTTTAATTTAAGTATAGCTAGCCAAAATAAAATCAAGAGGCTGAGCAGTTTCTGAACAGCAGAAAAATAGCAACTGTCTATTGACAGAATACCTTAGGGCAAAACATATACTTGCCTTCTAAACCAGATAACTTTCGCACCTCGAACTCCAATTCACTCTTTTTCTTCCGTGGTGGTGGAGCGGGCCGTGCAGGTGGTGGTGGTCTAGGAGGAGGAACATTTGCTGGAGGCGGTGGGCGTGCCGGAAGAGATTTCTTAGTGCTAGCAACTATATCAGGTTCTACACTAAGTTGCCTTGGGGGTTTGGCTGGAGGCATTTCTTCTGTTGTAAGATCTTTGGTAGGTAAGAAATCTGAAGTCACCTGTTCTAAAATATCTGTCTGTTTCACTTCTGTTATTTCCTCATTTTTAGATGTTTCTTTTGGTGAGTAAGTTTCTGTGATTTTAAGCTCTTCAGCTGCATTTATTATTTCTGCTAGTTTATTAGTAGTTTCACATTCTTGATGCTCAACAGCATGGTCAGAAGGCAAAAAATGCCCTCTGGATTCCACTTCTGCCTCCTTACATGTACTCTGAGTCACAGGTTCTTGAGTATCTTCTTGTAATGCTGATTCTGTAGCTACTAGTTCAGGAATGTTACTAAGGATATCTGCTCCAGGAATCCAAGTATTTGTATCTGAAGTTTGATCAGTTAGTTCTTTTCCTCGGGAAGCCAAAGGATCATCTTCTAGCTGTTGCACCTTTTGGCTTTCTTCTATAATACTGTCAATAATCTACAAAAACCCAAAGCATATATTTGCCAAGACACACAAATATAGGAAGGCTGAGTTCTTAGAGCACACTTGTCAGGCAGTCCATGCCACAGCACAGGATAAGTCTCAGCTTCTAAGGAAATGTCACCTCAATTTTATAATGAAAACAAGGACACAACCAGTAAACATTATCCTCCAGCATGTTTTAAACAAAATTATGGGGACTAGAAGCTAAGTACAGAAACACGCCCACTTGAGTGATAATGGGGGGGAAGTGACTTCAGAAAATGTAGACTGCATTTTAGTGTAGTTTACATTTTTTAAAAGATAAGGTTGTAACAAAACACAAATCAAACCTGATTAATTTTTTGACATTTATCATCCCTCACTCCCCCTATTTATTATACTGTAAACTAGCCAAATGATTTAGTGGCCACAAATCCTGATTTTTTATTTTGAACATATTTAGCTTGATTCCCCTCCCACCCCGCAAAACAGCATAGAACTGTGTATTAAGGTAATTTTAAAATTTATTGATTCCACTTTCAATATATTGCTAGAAATATTCCAATATTAAAATATTTTAATTCAGCTAAGAAAATTCTCAATCTAAATTTAGACGTTTTTATGTACTGGTAAAGAGATGTTTAACTAACCTCTTTAGAGTCATCTTGTTTTACTTCCTGTATCAGGGCCTCATTTGCAGCTCTGTGTATATTGCTGTCTGTTTCCTGTAACAACACCATCAATAATAAGTAAGGAAAGGAATAAGAAACTCCTCACTAAGGTAATTTAGTAAAGACACAAATTAAGTGGCAAAGCAGAAAAATATCCCAAGGGGGCAAACACTCTACTATATATGAAGACTGGTTTTATTGCTGTCATACTGAGAAGCTTAAGTAGTAGTTCATAGAGCAAACTGGAAAACATGTCACACTGGGGTAATCATAGAAATAGACAATATACTACACTGAAAAATAAAAAGTCACTCAATATTAGTAGTTTTCTATTCTCTTGCTATTTAGGAGTGCCTGATAAGGTCTCTGCCTTATCCCATCTTGATCCTACACAGAAATTAGAATCTCGTGCTTATGAAACCCAGTATTTTCCCCACTGAAATCTCACAAAAATCAATATTCTGAGTTCATTGCTAAAATGACCAAATTGAAGGTAATGTTGAGTTATGAGAAATAAATGCAAGCATATTTTTTAATAATCTGCAACAAATGAAAATTAGGAAAAATTAAACATTTATAAGAGAGAAGGTAGGTAAGGTAATATCTTTTACTGGACCAACTTCTGTTGGTGGAGGGTACAAGCTTTTGAACCACACACAGTTCTTCAGGTCTAGGAAAAGAAATCAGAGTGGGACAGACAGTGAGCATAAGGGGGTAACATATTGCAGGTCCCTTGAGGTGAGTGGGCAATAAGATGGTTACGCAAAAGGGGTTTGAAGCGGAGCATTAAGGGTATGTCTACACTACCCACCAGATCGGTGGGTAGTGATCGATCCGACTTCTGTATTCCACTGCGGCGAGAGGTGGAAGCAGAGTCGACGGGGGAGCAGCGGCAGTTGACCCCGCGCCACGAGGATGCGAAGTAAGTTGACCTAAGAGACGTAGACTTCAGCTCCACTATTCTCGTAGTGGAACTGCATCTCTTAGGTCGATTCCCTCTCAGTGTAGACCAGGCCTAAGGGTTAGCAGGCAGGCGTGTGTTACAGATTGTTGGAATGAGCCATGAAACCAGTGTCCCCATTAGGTCCATGGTTTTTAGTGTCTAGCAGTGTTAAGAATTTAAGCTCCCAGGCTTGCTCTTGAAGATGTCGTCCAAGTGTCAGAATGAGGAACGAGAGGTCAGATATGAAGCAATCGCTTTGTGAAGTGTTCGCTGATGGACGAGATGGCATCCTTGTCTTATTTTTGAGAGTTCATTTAGAGTGCAGGGATGGTCTAGTTTCACCCACAGTTGTTACTGGGGCATCTGATGCACCAGATGAGGTACCCTACATGTTGCGACAGGCACGTATAGGATCCATAAATCTTTAAAGGTGCGTTGTGAGGAGTATTCATCATCATAGGAGTGGAGAATGTCTGGGGGTTTTGTAGCCGTTGCTCTGATAGGTTCTGGTGCCATTTTGATTTGCTGTGTCCTGGTCCGCGGGGAGCCTACTAATGTTTGGGAGTTATCTGAAAGCCAGAGGAAGGAGTTCAGGAAAGATTTATTTCAGAATATGGTCCCCATAAAACATGGTTTGTAACTGTTTGATGATAATAGTCCATATGGGCTCCAGTGTAAGGTGGTAGGTGACAACTAGGGGTGACGGTCATTGGCTTCCCCCCTCCCACATACTGAAATAGGTTTTCCCAGGGTATCTGGGAGGCCCTTTCCATTATGCAATCTACTTCTCTGGTAGACCGTCCTCGCTTGCTGAAGGCAGTTTTAAGTGTGTTTAGGTAGTATATCCCTGACTCTCTCTTTGGTGCAAATTCAGGGGTAGCTGAGTGCCTGGCTGTAGATAAGAGATTTTTTGGTGTGTCTGAGGTGGTTGCTGGATCTGTGAGGGTAAGTTTGGTGATACATGGGTTTCTTGTACATAAACATTTGTAGAATTGGTTCAGTAAGAGACACTACCTTACCCCCTTGTGTTTCTCATACCCTGGGATCAACACAGCTACATTTATAGTAATTTACGTAAAGTTTGTCTTCATTATGTAAAACTAGTTCAGTACAAGTGATCTTTAGGTACTTGCAATATTTTCACATTTTTAAAGCCTAGTACTACCATCAACCACAACAGCAAGTGTAATGTGATTAGTAATTACCAGATTAAAGCAGGACAGTCACATTTGGCAATCACAAATAAGTGTGGGCTCTTGAAAATTCACAACCTTGTATTCTGTCCTAACTATAACTGCTTAACACCTGGCATAGCAATACTAGTTAATACAACTAAATACAGAGGTATGTTCAATCAGATGCTTTTGGAATCTAATGAAACTGCAGTACAGTATATTAAACCCATTTCATTATAAGGTTTAATGAACACAAACAGAATACTTAAGCAGCTGTTCACCATTCCTCAGACAGACAAAACTGCTCCACCTTAAAATGAAAGTCATTAAATGTGATCCTTATGGGATATTTGCTTGTTACAAAAAGAAATGTTGTTAGAAAATACTCTCACATCCAGGGCAGACTGCATCTTGTACCATTCATCGGAATAGTATTTCCACTGATTATATTTTAACTTTATGAACAAATCTTAAACATACAATGCAAACCTTAGAGCACTTTGTTTCACCCCCAGTCACGCTTAGCCAAGAAAGTAAAATGTAGCATAAATTTGAGCAAGTTTGCATAGAAGCAGCTCCAGGAAAACAGTGCAATTGACACAATGAAGTGTATTAAATAACTAAGACCTAAAGCAAACGTTTGGAACCCAATTCTAAAGCATTAGCCATTTACTTAGCTCAAGTAACTAAAAACTTAATTTTGAACATTTTAGAGATTGGTTAAAGACCTACAATTGCATGTTAAAAGTGTGGACTTTTCATACAATGACAAAAAAATGTCCAAAAGAAAAAGTATTTCTTTAATTGAAATATGCTATTCGAGTTATGGTCATACCCATTACTTCTTGAACAGCATTTCTAAATAGTTACTGGCTGTACTGGCATGACATTCTGTGCAGTATTTTCAGGAGACTGCCACCATTTGTTTAAGCTTAACCCAGGGAGCAAAAATGAGCATTTCTCAGGAACAGAAAAAAAGTTATACTGGAAAATTGATGTTACTAATCAGTGGAAGTGCTCCTTACACATCTGCTACTGCAATTTAGTTATTAGGAATTCACTTTCTCCTCTTTAACACTGCTAAGGGGACAAAAAATGCTAGTTTTCATTTCAGCGGACAAAATACTGATCATAGGCTAACCCGTAAGCTTTTAGATACTCTGCAACTCACCTACTATATGGCTTACGATGATGTGGAGAAAAGAGTGGCTCTTAGAGCCCAAACCCACAGGCAAAGGTCAGTATTAGCTAGTCTTACACAGAAGAGACAAATCCTGGTGCATAACTGGCTGAGAGGAGTAAGCTGATAAGCCATTATTTTAACCTGTGATGAGGTCAAACCAATGCAAGCGCAATGTAAAATGAACACACTATTCTACAGTTCTGGTCTGGTGACAGAGCAAATCAGGAAGCAGTGATTTTCATGCAAGTTGAACAGTGCTCCCTCCCACCCTCATCCCGACCTCTTATTTCATTAAGCCTTCAAACTATTGGCAATTTTAATCTTAAATTCATAGCCAAAGTGAAAAGATTTGACATTTCATATATTAATATGCATGTGCACTTTGTATTTTACAGCATCTCAATATTTTTTTTTCTTGATAGAGGCAGAGGGCCTTTTTTTCAGACTACTGTATCTTGATAGAGATTTTAATTGACAACCATTTGAGTATAAATTTAGGAAATTTGGTCTATTTTTTCTAGATCTTTTAGTAACCCAGTACAGTTAAAAGGTGTGTTATCCAGCACTTTACCAACTGGAAAGGTCTAGAAACCAGCATTTTTGATACCTCCCAACACAAATATTCAATCTAGTAACCAGGACCGATGCTGACGCTAACTGGAATTGATGCCAAAGCTATTCGGGACTCCAGTATTTCCAAGAGCAGTCAGACTATGCTCAATTTAGTCAAGAAGAGCCAAAGGCTGTTCTGTTTGTATCCGCCATTCTGATTGGCCGGTTTACTACTCTGTGTATAGTCCTGTGTTTATCATAAAATATCAGTGCCATACTACCACTATGGCATCCAAAATACCAGTGAAAAGCAAAGGAGAGAAGCATAAGACTTGTGTTGATATTAAAACACAAAATAGATATTTCTACATGCCTTGTAAAAGGTGAGAATAGAAATGTGGTCTCATCTCAAAAAAGATTTACTTGCATTAGAAAAGGTTCAGATAAGGGCAACCAAAATAATTAGGGATTTGGAACAGGTTCCATATAAGAAGCGATTAAAGAGGCTAGGACTTTTCAACTTGAAAAAGAGGAGACTAAGGGGGGATACGATAGAGGTATATAAAATCATGAGTGATATGAAGAAAGTAAATATGGAAAAGTTATTTACTTGTTCCCATAATACAAGAACTAGGGGCCACCAAACGAAATTAATGGGTAGCAGGTTTAAAACAAGTAAAAGGAAGTTCTTCACACAGTGCACAGCAGGGCTTTGGAGCTGTGCTCCGGTTCCGCTCCTGCTGCAGGCAAAAACCTGCAGCTCCACTGCTCCAGAACTGCTTTGCGATCCAGATCCGGGCTCCATGCCAAAGCCCTGGCACACAATCAATTTGTGGAACTCCTTGCCTGAGGAGATTGTGAAGGCTAGGACTATAACAGCATTTAAAAGAGAACTGGATAAATTCATGGAGGTTAAGTCCGTTAATGACTATTAGCCAGGATGGGTAAGGAATGGTGTCCCTAGCCTCTGTTTTTCAGAGGGTGGAGATGGATGGCAGAAGAGAGATCACTTCATCATTACCTGTTAGGTTCACTCCCTCTGGGACACCTGGCATTGGCCACTGTTGGTAGACAGGATACTGGGCTAGATGGACCTTTGGTCTGACCCAATATGACCGTTCTTAATGTTTATTCATTTTATTGTATTCTATTCTTTGAAAATTGGTAATAACCCTTAGTTAACTGGAGTTTTTGACTAACCAGCACCCTCCATTCCTCCAACATGCCGGATAACAAAGCTTTTACTGTAATATCAAGTTTGTCAAAAAATTGTAATATCAGACCAAATTTTATGTGTTCAATGGGATCCAGTTTAGTCTACAATTAAACGTCTTAACTAATCTCAGTTAAAAATCAGAAGTCAACATGTTTATGGCCTGAGAAGGAACAGGAAGAACTGTCTATAATACATGCCAACAATTAGAATTGAAAAGTTAGAAAATAAGGGCAAGTTCTTGAAAAGTAGGAGCCTGATTTCCAGGACCCAAATCCATATTCAGGTATCTAAATCAGTAGCCTGATTTTTAACCAGGCAGAGCACCCAACAGTTATCGGTGAATTCTGTGGAACTCAGCTGTCTTTTGAAAGCCAAGTTTAGGCACATTTATTTTTAAGCGTTGGCCCAGAAATGTACATTATTATATAGTAGAGAAGCACGTGCAGTTATTCTATCAGAGAACAAATTAATGAGCAACATTACTCAACAGTAGAGTATATATAAGCACTTTCCCCATAACAGAAATACTTGTATATTTTAATGTACTTTTTCTAATTACTCTTAGTGACATGACATCATATAAAACTCCCACAACACTTTAATTTAGGCTACTCTTCAAAGGCATACTGACAAGGTGACAAGCAAACACATTTTGACACAAATACATCCCACTATAGTCTGTGCCTCAACAAGCTTGCTATATTAAATTTCCACTTTTGTTGACATTAACACAGTAGACTTTGGACTTGTGAAAGATCCCAAACTCCTTCAGCTGTATGGTTAGTCACAAGTTTAATGAACTGATAATGGTACCAAGCAATGAAGCTGATAATGTGTTTTTATACAAGGCTGATTTTTGAAGGTCAAGTGATTTAGGAAGATGCTCCTTAATGAAAAATGAAAATTAGTAACATGGTGAGGACCTCATAAGCAACAAACAGTAGTGCCCAGCCACTGCATATACTTAAAAATGTAGATTATAGCCAAATGTTCACACTCAAAGTTTAGCCCATGATACATGGAATCCAGCTCAATCCACATCCACATACTACTTAGTTAGAATTAAATAGAACTACATTTACTGAAAAGTTTAGACATTTAATACCACATTGTCAAGGAGACATTGAAATTAAAACAGGATACCAGGAAAGACACCTATAAAATTTAATGACAAAGTTAAGTTACTGACTTTTCAAAATCTCTCCTCCTAAATCTCAAAAATATATGCTGTTATCTGTGGGACAGTGTTATGACTTATTTTCTACCACTGTTGATGAACCAAAATATTGCTATTTTCACTACTGATTACCCAGCACTTTGGGACAGAAATGGCCAACCCTGCTCTACTCCACATAAAAGATTATTGTATATCACCACCTTTGGCCCTTCTCCCAACCCATATAATGAATTGTATCTGTACATATACCAATTCCTGACCTACTTAATAAATGCCAGAGGTTCAGCTGCACTGTCATTGTGCACAGAAGCAGCATACTAATTACCTGCGTGGGAAGTGGTGATGCTGCCTTGATAAGCTAAATTTAGAGTTTTGCTTTCATGTCACCTGAAGCGGTAGCTTTTGAAATATAAACACTTTGCTGCCTTCCATCACCAAAATACAAATAGAAATTTTAGTCAATGATTTGAAATAAGTCAGCATAATCAAGGTGACCAAAAAATTCTCCAACGTACTCCTGTATCTGAATATAAAACAAAAGAAATGGGTCCAGTTCCTCTACATACTGTTTGAGTAATTAAAAACTCTGCAAATTTAAGGATACCTATTTATTAGCTCTTTAGTCAAAGCATGAAGGTTCATTTTTCTTTTCCTTTAAGCTAAAGGAAACAAGCAAAGTTTAAATTTAAAAAAAAAAAAGAAGCATAAAAAACCCAAACCAACCAACCCACAACAAGGAAAGTCTGTTTGGGAAAAAGCTTCATTCTTAGTTTGCCATTTTCTGCCTAGGCGTGCAGCTATATAGTATCATGAATCAATATTATGGACTTACGGTCAGGTATGTTACAGAAGCATTGTCAAATTACAAACATTTAAGATTATATAAAGAGACACACCTTTAATACATGGGACCCAACTTTTGTCGGTGACCTGCTGGAAAAAAAAGGGAAAAAAAGATTTAGATGAAAGTATGCAAAAGAACCCCAAAGCTCTAAAAATGAATCCTTCCCTTGATCATTTAATGGAAGTTTCACTACACAAAAACCACAAGGACAAAGTTCTTCTCTAAACTAGTGGTTTACTTTGAATTTTCAGTTTAAAAATATTACATCTGCCTCTTCTACACGAAGACAAGCGATTGCACCACAGGTTCCTCAACACTTACAGTGCAGACTTTTCAGAGAAGCTGAAGGGAGTTAAATGCTCAGTTGTCACTGAAATTTGACAGGAGCTGGGAAAACAACTCCCAAAAATCTCCTTTGAAAACCCCAGCCAAAAGCTATTTCTAAGAACCTAATAAGAAGATTAACCTGCCCTCCATCCCTTCTTTAAAAGGGATGCTATCCCATCTCTGTGGCCATTGACCATTTCTAATCAGAGGGATTTTAACAGAGTTATTGCTCATGAAAGATGCCAGAGAGGCATCACTGAAAACTGAAGCGCTCATTGAAAGGAACAGTGCAAACTCCAAAAGAGCAGTCAAGTGCCTCAGCCCTGAATGACCGAGTCATCTCTGGCATGTCCATTCAATCTTCAGCCTCTCCATAAAGGCTGCAACCAAGAGTTACAACTAGCACGGACTATGATAAGAACACCTTCATATCAGTCACAGGAATGAGACAAGCAGCTTGGACACTTGGCCTTCAGAAGTTTACATTCAGAGCCAGAGAACTACATTTGCATCCACCCTGAAGTGCAACTTCTAATAAATCTAATCAGAGAAAAGCTCTAGATGCCTTCAGGGATTGGGCACCAGGGAGCTATTCATCTTCAGGTCACTGGTTTAACGATACTCAGGTTGACAGCAAGGGAAAGTTGACTGGTTTATTTTACTTCTGCAATGTACCCAAATTCCTGGACCTGTTCTTGATTTTTGGTGTTCCAGAAGATACTCTTATATTGAACAGTGCTGCGGCAGTTTTTTGACTTCAGGGCCCTTAAAGTTACATACACCATAATCTCTGCCTATTATGGGCTGTTTGCCCATAGTCTGCTTCCTCCCATGAGAATATCAAAGTCTGAAGCTACGTTAAACAAACTGCTCAAGTATTTTAACTGGCTGCAGAGTTCAGTGACCACACCTTTGATGAACCACATAAATAATCAAATCCTTGCTTCCTAATTGATTAGGCCTAGTCCACACTTAAAACTTTTTGCCAAAAGTTATGTCAGTTAGGAGTGTGAAAAAAAATAATCACATCTCTAAACCAATATAGCTGTGCCAGCAAAAGCCCCATTGTACATACAGTTATGCCTGCGAAAGATTTCTTTTCCTGGTAATAGCTTATTTAATTCAAGAAACTGGCATAATAATACTTGCAAAAGAACTCTTGGCAGTAAAAGCTGCAACTGCATTAGGAGGGTTTGCTGGTACAGCCATATCAGCAAACCCTTTCTAGTATAGCCAAGGCCTAAGAGAAGTGGTTTTTCCAGACCTTTTTCCTTCATCTTTTTTCCTGAATGACAGTTTAAAGGGACAATATCAACTTGAAAAACAAGCAATTACCATCTTTTTTTGGTTTTTAAAAAGACTACCATTGTTACAGAGACAACTAAAAAAATAAAATGTAAGGTTAGAGAAAAATATTTACTCAGTTTACTTCAGTCATCAAGTTTTTGTTTTTGTTCAAGAAGGTCCTTCAAAGAATGGAGTGAGATTTCTGTGGTTTTCATTTTGTTTTTTAATAAAAGTAAGGTGCAGGATCCAAAACTACTTTCAGTTTTTAAAAATTGACTAGATTTCAGGCTGACAGCGTCACTTTAATAGGAAAAAACAGTATGCTTTTGAAATTCATTAATGCATTGGACAGAGATTTCCAGAGATATACAGAATATTTGTAGTAATATAGACAGTAACTTATTTCACTGATTATGATGTAAAATTACTAGAAGTAAATGTTGGCCAATGTGTTCAGGTCAATAAAGCAATACTTAACTCAAATATCAGTATGTGCCTTTTACTGCTACTCTTAACACATTGCTTGGGAAGATGACCTATCACTCACTCCCCTCTCCTCCTCCTCCACTCCCTCTTCCCAGCAGCTATCCATAACCACTCTGTATTTCCAATTAGAAGGACTTTGTACTATAATCCCTTAATTTTGAATTGAAAAGGAGAACTGACGTACACAGTACCATGTCACTATAGCCATAAATCTTAGAAGTATTTTATTCCTTAGTATTATTATTAAACACGTTTATTGTGGCAGTGCCCAAGGACCAACCAAGATTGGGGGGCCACTATGCTAAACACTGTACAAATACAACAGATGGTCATTTAGATTAAGTTCTTCAGGGGGAAGGACTAAGGTGGTCAAAGATATTTCAGACACCTTGTTACAAAGTAATAATACTAAACAAAGTTATATGAGTATGTAACTAAAACTGATTATTTCTAAGCAAAGAAATACACCAGGGAAACACCCCCTCACATTCCTACACGAATTGTATGAAGTAAGTAGTCTAGTAAACCAATTTAATTCTTTCCGCCTTCTGTGGCTAGATTTTTTAGATTTAAAATAATTAACTGCAGTTTCTCGGGAAAACACACACAAGTTCCATTTAATTATTTTCCACTTCTGATGTGTAACTGAAGTGTACAGAATGCCTACAAAGAGAATACAATAAGAACGTCAAAGGTATCACAAGGTATAACACAAGTATTTGATAAGGCTGTTGAATAAAAGTCACATTAAAGATAATGTTTTTTGTTGCTGTGGCATCTATTCAACATAAGGTAGGGGTGGCCAAACTGAGCCTGAGAAGGAGCCAGAATTTACCATGTACATTGCCAAAGAGCCACAGTACCAGGTCAGCAGTCCCCCGTCCACTCCCCAGCCCCCACCAATCATTACCTCCTCTGCCCTCCCCCTCCGCCCACTGCAATCACATGCTTCACACACACAGGAGGCTATGGTGGGGAGAGGGGAGGAGTGAGGACATGGCAGGCTCAGGGGAAGTGACAGGGGCCTTCGGGAAAGTGGTGGTAGCGCTTGGGGCAGAGCCAGGGGTTGAGCAGTGAGTACTCTCCGGCACGCTGGAAAGTTGGCATCTATAGCTCCAGCCCTGCAATCAGTGCCTAGGTAAGGAGCCACAGGTTGGCCACCCCACAGTAAGGCATTCAGATTACCTGCCATAATTATTTTTGGTTGTGGTGGCATAATTCTCTGAGATCAATCTGTGGTGCAGTAAGAATAAAATAAATCCTGTTCATTAGGCTTGTGTGTACTTCATTTCAATTATTCATAAATGTCACTACTTGTCCCTCCAAAGCATGAGTGCTTCACATTTTTATGCCTCTATAACTCAGCATAGCAAGTACATAAACAAAAAACAAAAATAAAAAAACTCCACATAACTTGTTAGTAGGCACTTTTACCAATAAGAGTTTGTTAATATTGTTCTGTAATGGTTTTCTTTTCTTTCCCAGCCCCCTAAAATGATCTATCAGATCTTCATCAGACACTGATTTTACAAATACTGTATCTGAACAGCAGCAGTTTCATAAATAAATGTACAGAAGACATGGAAATTTATTTGGTAGAAATATTAGTCAATTATAGAAGTTTGAGTCTGCATGAAAAAATCAGTTAGGAAGTCTCTATGCTATACGAACAATAAAATGTAACGTACTAAACAAAAACTTAAGGCAAATGAAGATGCTAGATACTGTTATTAGTTATGAAAGTAATTGATATTCATCCAGGAAATTTATCAGCTCTATAATCCCATTTAGCAGTTAGAGGATCATCCCTGCATAACAGATTTCATAAAAATCCTTTCCAACAAAACTGATTTTCAGTTAAATGCAGATGAAATGTTTAGAGAGTAGCTTGTTTAGGTTATTGTCACTACACCTGAATAAATGGGGTTTAATAGGCAAAGCAGGAGTCAAAGAATACCCAGTGGGACAGCCACAAACATAACCAGCTTATTAAAGTATCTAAAACTGAAAATACCAGCAGCCTTCTGCAGATCTTGCTCTTATATTCATTCAACCTACTTATTCCTCCGAACACCGACCAGGCTATAAAAAGCCACCTTCTCCCCGTTTCCCCTTATTGGGCAGCTCCATGCTAGTAGACTGTCAAGCAAGAGCAGAGACTTCATGAAGATTAAAGTCTTGACCACTGAACAGCTTCTTGCCGAATTCAGTGCAAATGAAAACAGGAGATATTTAGGCCTGCGCACTGTCCATGATACATCATCTTTGAGAAGATTACTGCACTTCCTTTGTCTAAGAAAAGAAAGTTGATCTAATCCACCTGGATTTCAGTAAGGCATTTGACACAATTCTACATGGGAAATTATTAGTTATATTGGAGAAGATGGGGATTAATGAGAATTGAAAGGTGGATAAGGACTGGTTAAAGGGAGGCTACAGTGGGGTATACTGCAAGGTGAACCATCAGGCTGGAGGGAGGTTACTAGTGCAGTTCCTCAGGGACTGGTCTTAGGACCAATATTATTTAACATTTTTATTATTGACAAAAAGTGGGATGCACGAATAAAATTGGCAAGTGACACAAAGTTGGGAGGTATTGCTAATACGGAGGAGAACCAGAACATCTTACAAAAGGATCTGGATGACCTCGTGAACTGGAGTAATAGAAATGGGATGAAATTTAATAGTGCAACGTCATGCATTTAGGGACTAACAAGAACATTTTTTCCTATTAGCTGGGGGGCATATCAGTTGGAATTGACAGGAGGAGGAAAAAGACGTGGGTGTTTTGGTTGATCACAGGACTATGAGCTACCAAGGTGATCTAGTTGTGAAAAAGGCTAATGCAGTCCTAGGACGCATCAGGTGAGGTATTTCCAGTAGAGACGGGGAAGCATTAGAACCATTATACAAGGCACTGGTGAGACCTCATCTAGAACACTGTGTGCAGTTCTCATCTCCCATGTTTAAGAAAGATGAATTTGAACTGGAACAGGTTCAGAGAAGGGCTACCAAGATGCCCAGAGAAAATGGAAAACCTCTCTCATGAGAGAAGACTCAAAAGATCTTGGCTTGTTCTGCATACCAAAAGAAGGATGAGGGAGATATGATTGCGCTCTACAAATACATCAGAGGAATAAATACCAGGGAGGGAGAAAAGCTATATGGACACAAGTACAAGGGATATAAACTGGCCATCAACAAGTTTAGGCTTAAAATTAGGTGAAGATTTCTAAACATCAGAGTGAAGTTCTGGAGCTCCAAGGGGAGCAGTGGGGGCAAAAAACCTAACTGGTTTCAAGACTGAGCTTGATAAGTTTATGGAGGTGATGATATGATGAGACTGCCTACAATGACGTGTAGCCGATTTGCGACTGCTAGTACCAAATCTCTCCAACGGCTGATGATGGGACGCTAGATGGGAAAGGCTCTGAGTTATTATAGATGTCTGGCTGGTAGGTCTTGCCCACACGCTCAGGGTCTGATTGTCATATTTGGGGTCAGGAAGGAATTTTCCCCCAGGTCAGACTGGCCAAGAACCTGGGGGGTTTCCCCTTCCTCTGCAGCACGGGTCACTTGCAGGTTTAAACTAGTGTAAATGCTGGATTCTCTGTAACTTGAAGTCTTTAAACCATGATTTGAGATCATCAGTAACTCAGGCAGAAGTTAGGGGTCTATTACAGGAGTGGGTGGGTGAGGTTCTGTGTCTTGCAACATGCAAGTGGTCAGACTAGATGATCATGATGGTCCCTTCTGAGCTTAAATTTTAATGTATCTATGAACGACACAAACCTTTCGTCAAATCCCTTAACTAATCTGCTTGCTTCCCTGGGATGAAGGAACAAGAGGGGAACAAACTGGCTCAGGATCAGCCTAGGTTAGAGGAAGATGAGGCTGACAGGAAGAGGGAAACAGGACTGGACTGGACTGAAGCCACAAGACCATCTTGTACAGGTGGTATATGTTTGACCTCAGTCAGCCCAGTTCAGTCATCATATCCATTATTGCTTTTCGATTTCCATGTGACACCAAGGACATGTAATGTTTTCCTCCTTCCTATGACCTATAGCTGCTAGAGGCTTTAATTATTCCTATCTACAGATCTTACTGCAGTCGTCTAGACCTTTGTAATCACAAGGATACACCACTACTATGTACTCTACTTGAGCTACCGTTGGAAAACATTTGGAAATATCAGCTGATAGAGAACAAAGAAGCTTGTCTCAGGAGGGGTGAGCCATTTTAAGGATATAATTAATGCACTATACACTGCACTGGCTACCGATTCGCTCCAACTGCAGTTTTAGATGTTGGTTAAAATAGGTATAGGAACAAAGGAAGTACCATACATGTCACATCAGCGTTTTATCTAGTCTCTAATAATGGCCAGTATGAGATGCTTCAAAGTTTAAAACTCCAATAATATAATAGCCTTAGGATAGTCAGATCGTAATCCCCAAAAAACTAGTGGTTGGCTTACATCCTAAAAGCATGAGCGCTGAAACCCTCAAATATTTACCCTACCTAATTAATGTAACAGAGGATATTTTATAGTCCATGGAAGTCTAATTCTTTTTTTAATTCTACAATTCTCTGTCCTAATCTCCTGTAACGAGAAGTTCCAAGTTTCCCCGTGTGTAGTTCACAAGAAATGTCCCCTTATCATTATTAAGTCTGCTACTGTTTCCATCTGGGTGACACTTTTTTCTTGTGATATGAGAAAGTCACTCAGGCATTTATTTACTCTATTTATACAATTCATTATCTCTACCATCTCACTTGCCTCTTCTCTAAACTGAAGAGCCTGAATCACTTTCCTCTCCTGAAAATCTTCATGTCTCTATTAATCTTCATTGCCATTCCTGGAACCCCTTCTATCACTATACCCTTTTTGAAATGGGGTGACTAAAAATAGTAGTCCAGATAAGGGCATGCCATCTGTTTATATAGGGTCATTACAATATTTTCAGTTTTATTCTCTATTAATACAGACTCATCTAGGATGCATTTTGACCCTAGCTGCACACTGAGCAGATGTGCTCATTGATCAGTCCATACCAATGCCCAAGTTATTTTCCTCAGTGATGAACAGAAAACTAATTAAGGCTGACATGGTCCAGGACCTAGTTATCTGAGAGACTGACTCTCTCCATATGTCCAGTCACAGAAGCATAGTTACAAATAAAATGAAAGAAGATATACTTTGACAATGAAACATATAGGCTCAGCTAGTGGGAATGCTTTAGCTCCCTAAACATCTGGCTTAGCCTATTTAATCTTACTGAAGTCCCCAATCCGGAAGGGCAAGCTCAGCCATTAATCATCAGGATAAATTGCATTCTATGCAGTTACTTGTATGGATTTTTATCCATACTAAACATTTACATAGCACCATAGTTTTGCATGATGCCTCCTGAAGGAGTTGAGGTTGTGATTGTCATAGCTTCCTACTCAGATTTGAACCTTAGAGTTCAGAAACTAAGATGCTAGCATGAAACCTCCAAGCTTAATTACCAGCTTGGATCTGATAGCGCTGCCACCAGCCAAAAATTCCAGTGTTTGGCTCACTCTGGTCTCCCCAAAACCTTCCCTGGGGGACCCCAAGACTCAGATGCCCTGAGTCTTACCACAAAGG
>NC_133776.1:103280062-103298765 GCF_003597395.2 Chelonoidis abingdonii
GGAGACACAGACAAAAGGACACACCCCCAAACATTCCCTTCCTGAGCTTTTAAAAATCTTGTTTCCTGATTGGTCCTCTGGTCAAGTGTTTGGTTCCCTTTGTTAACCCTTTACAGGTAAAAGAAACATTAACCCTTCGCTATCTGTTTATGACAGTGATTGTCAAAGGAGCCTTGGGCATCCAACTCTTATTGACTTGCAGTGGGAGTTGGGAACCCAAGTCTCTTCTGAAAAGTTCAGTCTTGCAATAGAAGTTAGGTCATAAGATGACAGACAAAGGGAGGGGCAAGGGAAAGGAGAGACAGGTTAAAAGAAAAAAATTTGAATAATTATATAATGGCCAAATTACAAATTCTGATACACTTGAAGATGCCATTCCAGACATAAGGAGCAGCATGTCAAGAAGCACAAGGGCAACAGTGGGATGAAGCAACAAAGGGAGTAACAAGGCCTGAAAAGCATCAGAGGGACAGCCGTGTTAGTCTGGATCTGTAAAGCAGCAAAGAGTCCTGTGGCACCTTATAGACTAACAGATGTTTTGGAGCATGAGCTTTCGTGGGTGAATACATGCATGCATCTGATGAAGCGGGTATTCACCCACGAAAGCTCATGCTCCAAAACGTCTGTTAGTCTATAAGGTGCCACAGGATTCTTTGCTGCTTTTACAAGGCCTGAAAAGTGGAGAGAACACAGCAGGAGTGGTGGGAGCAACTCCGGGCAGGTCACTTACTCTATGCTTCAGTCTCCTTGTCTGTAAAATGGCGATAATACATTTCACAGCAGTGTTGGGAGGCAAAACTGATGTTTGTCATAGAAGAGAGTATAGAATCAAATTATTAAACTTCATATACTGACCAGACAATTTCATCTCAATAGATTTCTCACACAGAGAATTAGAAATGTTACGTCCATTCTAACTCATTATTTGCTAGAGTGGTTGTGCTTCCTGAGTCTGCAGTTATCAAAACCAGTCTAGTCCTACTGTTAGGTTCCTTTACTCCTCCACATAAATCACAGTGGACATTGTTTAAGATATTTATGGCTGCATGCAAAGCAAGAAATGAGATTTGAGATGACCCCAGCTGAGTGTTAGACAACATGGTGCTTAAAACAGCAGCATGTTGCATTCCTCAAAGCTGCTAACACCAGAAAACTGAACCACTATCATTCAGTGGTGGGAAATTTTTGAAAGATATTCCTATGCACACAGGGTCATAGTAATATTGGAGTAGACAATTCTTTAAGGGCATTGCTTAATATTTGGCTGCAGTCAGAAAGTTCTTCTTGAAGTTGTGTTAAACAGAATGACAGCCACAAGATTTTAAAAGACAGGAGTCACAATATTCTTTTTTGAGGGACAAGCAGGGTTTTCAAGTAACATTGCCACCAGTGTATGCAGCCCATAAGTGAGATTCAACTGACTAAGCACAATAGTGTAGTCATACAAAATCCTCACTGCTAACTGTGATTCCTGTTAAAATCATTTATGCTGTTACTATGAATATCACCGTGCAACAGACAAAAATACCAAATCAAGTCACTATTTTGAAGAATTTACAGTGTAATGATAGCCTTGCATACTTAGACTCCTCTTGTATTTTTTATTTCCCTGAAATGCTGGCTTTGTGCTTCAGAGTCATACATCCCAATTACTGGCTTTTGTGGAATGTTAACTGCTCCTCCCAAATCATGTGTGAAGACATCTGCAGAAAAGCTGGCCTATCAATAAGAGCAGCAGCATGGGGTGTTTAAACCTAGCCTTCCCAACAGTGCTACTAGATGTGGAAAAACAAGCTTTCCATTCTCCAAAATACAAACTACTCCTACATAGTACTGCAGTAAGAAGCTTGACAGCTGCTTAAAAAAAACAGCTCTAAAATAACTAATCAGATATTTTCAACAAAACAGCAATTTTGTGCTATTCCTCAAAGCTATTCTGTTTATACCTTAGTCCAGACCAATTTTTTAAAAAGCTACACGAGGCATTCTAGGCAATACAATAGCCCTTCCATTATACTAAGATTTAGAGCTGAAAAACAAAATTAACATACCAAGCAAGCTCAAGAGTGAAAAATAAATAACTTAATAAAGATGAGTTCAAGCTATTAGATGTAAAGAATTCTAGCTTAGCAACACAATTTAATCACAAGTAGTACTTAGGGTGTTTTCTCTCCACACCACCATCAAAACTTTAAGGGTTTTCAAACACAATGGTTGTCACTAGACTAAGTTTCATGGTAATGACAGAAATTAATATCAAAGTGCAGTTCGAGAAGGGGAGCTGTGCTAAAGCCACTGCTCCCCAAGATCCAGCAAACTGAGGGAAGAAGCTGGTTATATGAAACAATCAAATATTAAATTTATTGATGTACACGTTTCTTACATCAACTCCAAGTTTTAGCTAGAAACTTATACGTGTGGACACCCTTAACAGTGAAAAACCTAACCTGTGGTTATTATGTCAATATGACCACACCAAACTTTTGAAGAGAGATTATACTGCAAGCACTCACCAACAAGAACTGTCACCTGTGTAGTGTGGTATATCCACACAGGTGTCAAACTGAAAACCAATGCCCAATTTATAACACCCCATCTATAGGTAGCTTTTATCCCTCTAATTCCTCTCAGCTTGAGCACTGGGATCAAACTAAGAATAATGGTATTAAGAAAAAAAGAATAATGCTTAGGGAAACTTCTAAAGACCGGTCTCCTTCGCTATGATGGAAACCACATTGCTTGAGCCATTTCTACCGTAATTAGTCTGGAAAAAGCCCTGAGAATATACACATTGTGAAAATCTTATTCAGGCCTCAGAGAAGGAAGTAGGTGGCCCAATACATTTTATCCACCTCTAAAATCAGTCTTCTTTTGCTGACATGAAGTGAAATTGTTAACAATGATATTTAAACCATCATTAAACTTCAGAGTCAATATTCAACTGATATAAGTAGTGTAGTCTACATATCTGAGCTACAATTTGACTTGTATGCTGTCTCAGCAAGACAGCATGACTCTGGTTCATTATCAGAACATATTCCTGTAACCAAAAACACTAACTTTTTTTTTTTAAATAAATCCTGATTATACTGATGGATCTCCCCACAGAAGCACTGGAATACCATCCTAACTCGGAGCCTGGGCTTTGAATGCACATGTATGAATGAACAGGCAGTTAATCAGACCAAGTCATGCTTTCCAAGGAAAACTCCAGCCCCCTTCAAATCTATTCCTACTCTTGGCAGACACAGAACAGAAGGGAACTGCGAAAAGGTCTGTCCCAGCAATGATATGGGTACCCATGAATGTTTTGCAATGTCTAAAATGACTATTTTGGGGTGGGAGGTTAAGTCATTTTCCCCAACATGAGGATATTGCCCCAATATTCTGAATCCTACCAATATGCTATTAAATACTAGAACATGAAAGTATACAGCCACTCTCTCTTGTTGTATAGAAGAGGTTTACATGTAAGCAAGATGTAAATAAAAGCACTCATAAACTAAGTACATTAGGTCATATACAACACGGTCAATATGTCAACTTGATACGACATGTTACTGATGACACGTTGATGTGCTATTTGGTAAGGTGGATAAAAAACAAAGAGATGCGGTCAACTGGAAAGGCAATAAAAACCAAAGTTCTGCACAGCTTTACAAGATGATTTAAATACAGTTGTCCCAGTGGACAAGTCAGTGGCATTAAAACATTGCCATTTGTATAGACGCAGGTGAAGTGTCTGCTTTTATTAAACTTCTACTTTGTTAAGTTGTTAAATTCATGTTTTTGTTTAAGTCAGACTCAGCAGTGAGTATTTCATTTGTTGTTTACATCAAGCCCAACTTTATGCTGTATTTGACCTTTATAAGCACAGAAATTTGTATTAGTAACAAATTTAAAAAATTCAGGTATGACACATTAAAGCTGTTAAATACATACACACCCACACCCACCCCATGCTGAAGGATATACATATTTAGATCTGTAATGCACTGAAGAATATTTGTGTAAGTTTGTTAAAGTTCTTTCCAAGGATCAAATGAACTAAGTCATGAAAAAGTTTTTAGCAAAAATTAGCAAGAAAAATAGTCTGAAGTACCAGTCTTCAGAGGTTGTCATAGGACTCATTATGCTGAGCAGAGAACTCCAACAAAGCGTCAGAGGAACTACACTTTGTGTGGTGTGTTTGCACTGAGTGATTCTGCTAACCTCTTCTTCAGTGGGCAAACTGCTATGATCAGGTGCTATCTCAGGCAGAGTTAGTTTATGGATATCTACCTGCACTGGGAACCACAACTCCCAGCTGCTCCGTAGACATACCCTGCATGGGAAGGGCCTTCAATCAGTTCTTACTCTCTCAGGGGATATTTCTTTTGGTGGATCTCAACTCAGATACTGTTCCTCCCACATGCACAGAAACCTCTAAGAGCAACCTAAAACAAAAAATGTTTATCCAACCTCAGAAGCATATGAATTGTATAGGTAGCAACAAAAAATGCTAAACGAGCCCAATTTGAAAAGATGTTACAACTAATTCTAAATGATTTGTGCCCAGAGAGGGTCAATATAATGGCAGGCATTTTGACTCAATACAGTGAGAATATTTGAAAAAACAGCTAGTTAACAAATGATACTTGGTTTTGCTAGTAATAATACTTAGCCCTTTAAAGCTTAATTATTTAAAACAGTCTTCACAATAGTCCTGTAATGTGGGCAGGCAGTATAATTCCTAATTTTCAGACAGCAAAACAGACAGGTTGTGAGACTTGTCCAAGGCCAGAGGTTTCCATATCAGTAAGAGGATTAGAACTCAGTCCCATATTCTATTTATTAGGCTATGCCTCTTGTTTCCTGCTACTAAAGAAAAACCGTAGTCATAACTATAAAGGGAAGGAAACAGCCCTCCTGTGTACAATAGTATAAAATCCCTCATGGCCAGAGATACCAAAAACCTTTTACCTGTAAAGAGTTAAGAAGCTCAGGAAACCTGGCTGACACCTGACGCAAAGGACCAAAAAGCGGACAAGATACTTTCAAATCTTGGTAGGGGGAAATCTTTTGTTTGTGCTCTTTGTTTTGAGGGTTGTTCGCTCTTGGGTCTAAGGAGGACCAGACATCAATCCAGGCTCTCCAAATCTTTCTGAACCAATCTCTCATATTTCAAACTTGTAAGTAATAGCGAGGCAAGGCGTGTTAGTTTTATTTTTGTTTTCTCAACTTGTAAATGTTCCTTTTTGTTGAGAGGATTTTACTTCTGTTTGCTATAACTTTGAACTTAAGGCTAGAGGGGGTTCCTCTGGGCTCTATGAATCTAATTACCCTGTAAAGTTATTTTCCATCCTGATTTTACAGAGATGATTTTTACCTTTCTTTCTTTAATTAAAAGCCTTCTTTTTAAGAACCTGATTGATTTTTCCTTGTTTTAAGATCCAAGGGGATTGGATCTGGACTCACCAGGAATTAGTGGGGGAAAGGAGGGAGGGATGGTTAAATTCTCCCTGTGTTAAGATCCAAGGGGTTGGATCAGTGTTCACCAGGGACTCGGTGAAAAAGTCTCAAGACTGTCCAGAAAAGGGAGCTAGTACTAGAGAGTTGTGGCAGTGAGACCAGATCTAAGCTGGTAGTTTAGCTTAGAGGTGTTTATGCAGGTCCCCACATCTGTACCCTGAAGTTCAAAGTGGGGAAGGAACCTTGACACATCTATTTGGAGTACTACACCACGTAAATTAGTTCCCGTTTTGTACTCCTGAGCCCAAGTATTAATTACAAATTTTAATGAAAGATCATTGAAATTGTGAGAAATCATATTTCTGCTTAATTTTACTGTTTTGCATGCTCTATACCTAATGGCAGAGATGGAATTAGAGCTGGGTGGGAAACTTTTTACATTGCATGAAATTTTCCAGGAATTTATATTTCTGCACTAGGATGAACCCAAGATCTTTCAAAGTTTTTTGCAAAAGAATTGGAGACAAGGACTTGAACCTGGATCTACCACATTCCATGCAAGTGCCCTAACTACCAGGCTATAGCCTATTCTGGACTATATATTGGTCAGTCTCTCTTGAATCCAATCTGGGCCAGAGAAACTTTCCCAAAACTGATAGGGTTTTTTACAGGAACCTTAGTTCTGACAAATCAGCATTTTCCAATGAAAACCCATTTTGTCAAAAATTTTCCAACCAGCTGTACATGGACATCATACAGCAACTGCGTACTAAATTAGCTGGGTCAGGTGCAAGATGGGGTAAGACTAGTAATTCTCTAGGTCTTCAGGTTATTCTATGGGGCTTCCTGAAGGTGGCCACCAAATTATACATCCAGCCTAGGAATGACCACAGTGAGTGACATTAGAAAAAAATCAAATACCAGGTCTAGTAACCCCAATATACATCGTTGTGACATTAAGATAGCCCAGGACGGAGTGCATGTAAAAAGCTGATGGTGCAAAATGCACTAACTTTGACAAAAATGCATGGGGTGGGTGTGCAGACAGCATGGACTCAGTATCTATTGCTTTGCTCCGGACCCTGGCTGCTTGTTGATGCACAGATTGTTAAAACTAAAACCCTAAATCAAAGTTTTCAAAATGGAATGGATCCCATATCTTACTGCTCTTTCAACAAGCTAGATATGGTCTTCCACTGCAAGGTCAAAGGGTGTATGGTTTTTAGTTCAGACTACGTGCAAAACAGAATTGATCCAGCTAATAACTATTTAAAATACACAATTAAAAAGAAAGACATTTGTGACAGGTAACTATAATAAAAGCTTACTTATCTGCAGCAGGGGTAGTTGTGGCTTTAGCTAATGCACAATTTCCAGATGGTCATTTTATGATTTTACATTGCAACAAAAAAAAAACAAAAACAAAAAAAACAACCAACTCTTATTTAACCCATAAGATGTTTTATAACACCTGAACAGCACTACACCAGTTTATAGAAATATTTGATATACATCAGTGGTATGAAGCACCACACACATTGTAGTTCACATAGGGTAAAGTTAACTTCATAAAAAAGCGTAATTTTCTACATAATTGATTTTCCTTACTTCTATGGTTCACTGTGGTTCCTAGATTATATATAAAAGTAATGTCTACCACCAACTTCTACTGCATGTAATAAAAATATTTGTGTCTTTATATAAGGACATGCATTACTTGACCAGGGCACGCAAACATGATTTTACAAAGATGATTCTCAATATACATGTAATGAATACTAAGAATAGGGTTAGATTTCCCATTTGTCATCTGTGAGATATTTCTCTCCCCAACTGCAATTGTGTAATCAAGTGCAGTCAATTAAAGAGCTTTTATATTCAAGATAAAAATGAAAAACTTTAAGCATTTTTGTTCTACCAAAACCTATAATTAGTTTTCAGTAGAGAACTGTTTCTGAAGCACTGAAAACATGAGACCTAAGTTTTTCAAACAGTATGCAGCTGTAGCAATTAACAAAAACCCACAATATGAAGCAGCATAGGTTACAACTGTAGACAATCTGGCTTGAACAGTAATGGCTTGAACTTTAACATTGATAATGGTATCCTACCCTCTCTAATTCAAAACAATAGGCATTGAACTAGCATTAGCAAGAGTATATCCTATGAAATAAGTAACTAGATGATGTAGCACAAATATTCTAAAATGAAAGATGACATCATCTAAATTGCAGAGTCTTGTGTGACTTGTTAGTTGTATAGGCATTCTTAAACTCCAAGTTCAACATAAAAGAAAAGCAACATAAAACATGATATTGAAGGAGGTCTACAAAACCTGTAGATTGCCTCAAGAACTCTGTATTTCCTAGGTATGAACTTTGTGTTTATAAACATGAAACTGTTTTCACTCTCTGCATCTCAGCTCATAAGAAGGCCTTAAATTGAATACTATGAAGTTAAAAATTATGCATTTAAAAACTAATACTCATGTTATTAATTCTTACATGGTTATTAACACTTCTATGATCTTTATAATTTGCTTTTCCCCATACAGATTCTCTCTCAGTTTGGACAGTGAATACAAACCAATCAGTGCCATTTTCATGATCTCATGTATTGGCACCATGCTGCAAAGTTTGACTTGCAAACACTGCAGGGAATTTTTTTTTTGAATAGCTAGTTTCACCACATTTTTTTTTTATTTCATAGGAAGCCATTTCTATTGTATCAAGTTTTTACTACCGCATACATCTGAATCACCAAAGCAAACATGAATAATTCTTCAAGGAGCAAAGGACCTTTTGACAGAAGAGTCTGGAAGCAACCTCAATTAGGGAAAAAAAATTTAAGTTTGTACGGTCAGATAATTATTTAACAACCTAATGCCATCCAGCTGTAATCACCACATAGTCCCCCAACACCCAGAGGTGTCCTCCCACCCACTGACAAACAGGTTGAAGACTTGGGGCTGTTTCCTCTCTCCCAAAAAAAAGATCCCTAAAGCCGCAGGCATCTAACCCCAATGGCAGCTATCAGCGCAGGTTAGCTAGGTGATTGCCTCTCCCCACTACCGACACTAGGCACCAGAAGGCCTCCTGCCTAGACACGGAGCCCGCCCTGCCCAGGCTGGGGCGGTGCAAAGGGAAGCGCGGCTTCCCCACAGCACATCATCTCCTCTGAACGCACCGCCACAGCGCCCGCCCCCAGCCCCATCAGGGCGGAGGGCAATGGGGAGCTGAAGGGCCGGGGCAGCGGGCGGGGCTGGAGGGAAGCAGCCAGGGGAAATGGGGCCGTACTTGGGGGTCGAGGCGGCGCTCGGCTGGGCCTGGCAGTATTCCGGGGGGCCGGGGCCGGTATTCCCAGCACGGGGAGTAGAGGCCGGGCGGGGGCCGGTTCTCCCGGCGCAGGTGGGGGCTAGTTCTCACGGGGCTATGAGTCCTTACTCCCGGCGCGGGGGGGAGGAGCCGGTTCGTCGGGGGTGGGAGGTTTAGGGGCGGTTCTCTCTGCGGGGGAGGGGTGGGGTAGGGGGTGTTTTATTGCCTCATTATGCATGACAGGAAACAAGGTAATTAGATATAAAGGGATCTCAAAGATGGTGCTTGAACCCAGTGAAGTACTTGATATAGTAACAGCAAAATTATAGTAAGCATTCGTCGAAAAGTAATATACGCTATGTAGACCTATTAGAGAGGATCCTGGATAGAAACGCAAACTGAGTAAGAATACACCACACCTAACTTGCTCCCTTTTGTACCACCGGTATAGATTGCTCACATACGATCAATGTTCGTAACCTTCATACCCGCTTTCAATGGTAACGAAACACCTGAATGTCCCTCATGGCAAGACAAAGTGTATACGTTTATAAACGTGCTACGGATCGCGTCAGCAATTACGCAGCAAATAATAAAGAAGGTCTACGTCCATCCTTCTGTCAGGATAAGCACTTCCTCACAAACTAATCACACCCCAAGGCGATCACGCATATCAACCTATAGGCGGATGTTTACTATGCGAAAGGCTTTTTGAAACTCTGATGGACTAAGAGGGGCGAAGCCATGTGGGCAGTGTTAGGGCGCGGGGGGGGCAGAGTTTTCCTGGCGCAGGTGGAGAGGGGCCGGTACTGGGGGTTACGGCGGTACTTCCACGGCGGGGCGGGAGGGGGGGCAGTTTTCTGGCGAGGGGGAGGGGCTGGGAGGTTAGGGGCCTCGGTACTGGGCGGGTAGGGGCCGCGTTACTCACCGTGCGAATCGGGGGGGCGGTTCTCCTGGCGCAGGGGGAGGGGCGGTACTGGGGGGGTAGGGGCGGTACTCACCGGGCGGGGGGGAGGGGGGGCAGAGTTTCTCCTGCGCAGGGGAGGGGCCGGGGGGGAGGGCCGGTACTCACGGCGCGGGGGAGGCGCCCCGGTGCACGTCCTCGGGCGCGTCGTAGAAATCCTCGTGTCGCTGTCGGACGCCATGGGCCGCGCAGCAGGCGAAAAGCGGCGGCTGGCAGCGGGCGCCCCCCAGTTCGCGAGCGGAGGTCTGCGGGTCGGGCGCTGCGGCGGCACACGCCCACTGCTGCGGGGGTCGGCGGCCGCTGCGAGTCGGCCAACGGCGACGGGCGCCGCGACGTACCCTGCGCGGGGAGGGGCACATGGCAGCGCCTGGGCGGGGCTCGCAGCTCGCTGGGCCCGCCTGGGGGCGTGGTGTTCGCTGCACCCCGCGCTCTAGCAGGGCTGTGCTAGGCGCTGTACAAACGCAGCAGAGAACAGCTGGCAGCGCTCCAGGCCAGGGACTCCAGGGCCTCTGTTCCTGCCCTGGGTGCACCCAGAGGCTAGTGCCTAGTTGTGTGGGGTCCTCTGTGTTCGGGGCTGTACAAACACCTAGGGGAGAGCGAGCCTGCCCCTGAAGAATCATGCACCCTACCTGAGCGGGACTGATAAGCCCTTCAGAAGGGCAGGGGGTTAATTAATTTGTTCCTGGGCTGGCAGGGTGCGATAGAGTGCACAGCTGTTATTGGCCTGTCATGCTGCTAGCTGCAGCCCTGCCTCAGCTAAAGTCACATGACTCAAGTTAAATACAAGGTCCTGAAAAAGGAAAATAAGCAGTTAAGTCAGTCAGCGCCTCACTCATCCATTCATTCCCCTTCTCAGCTCCCCCGCACCCCCTGCCTCCCTGCCTTTCACCAACCACAACCAGCACATCCCCCCACCTCCATCCTGAACTAGCAGCATGGAGCTAACCCACCAGTGCACACTGGGGTGCAGATTGCAGTGCTGTCGTTTCTCTTTATCCAGTCATATACAAACATCTCATAGCTCCCACTTTCAGTTGGATGCTATCCCTCCCTGACTGGTGAACACAAGTGCAAGAGCATGTACAGAAATATGTGGAGGATAATGCAGGAAATCCCCAACCACCCTAGATTGATTATTAAAGCATATGGCTCAATAACCCATAAATGTGGTTGGTTGTGCAGGATGAGGATGGATCTAGGTGGGTTGTGAAAAAGGAAGGTGGCAATGGCTGAAATGAGAACTGAAGAGTGTCATGTAACCAAGAGCCAACCAGTAGAGACATATTAGAAATGGTAATTAAGGCCATTCTATAGTAGATAGTCTAGAACTTTGAAATGCAAACCTACATTGTTACAAGTGATACGAATTGTGTACTCATAAATGTTAGTCATGTAAACAGACAGTTCCTGTCTGTCTCTCTAGCTGTTGATTTAGAGCTCAAAAGGGAATATTAATATTTAGATGAATTTTGGGTGCAATAATGTCATTGTCTATATATCTCTTTGAAGTTCGTGATAGCCCACCTAATGGATAAATTGCCCTGTTAATTTGTGTAACAGAAGGTTACATCAAAAGCCTATTGTTTATACAGGACCGTATGGTCAAGTGGATGCTAAAACACTGGCTCTTGGATCCTGATCCTATCATCTCAGATCTGCTTAAGCTTCATCGGGAAGTTTGAGTCGCAAGACTGAGATCCCAGCCTAAAATGGAACACCCTAATATAATATTGGACATTGAACTATAACCTATGGACTAAATTCTAAAAGAACTTTTTGCAACTATAAAGCTCACCATCTCTGCTAGGAATCTGAATTTCAAGATTGTGCTCATGTCTGTATGTACACTGATCTTTTAACCAATTCTCTCTCTCTCTTTTCTTTTTTAATAAATTTTAGTTTAGTTAATAAGAACTGTCTGTAAGCATGTATTTGGGAAGTAATCTGTCCAATCCCTTTTTTTATATGATTAATAAGATTTTCATTTATCCTCATCATACCTGACAAAGATGTCTAGGCGAAGTCCTGAGGCTGGATCACTTTAAGCGAACTGTGTTGTTTGGACTTCTGAGTAGCTGGTAAGGTAATAAAGAAGCTGTTTTATGCTGGCTTGGTAAATCTAAGTATTGGAATATCCACCAGCCGGGAAGCGGTGCAAGCTGAGGGATGTGCTGGCCACCGCTTCCAGCAGCTCCCATTGGCCTGCAGCAGCGAACTGTGGCCAGCAGGAGCCGCAATCAGCCAAACCTACAGACGCAGCAGGTAAACAAACTGGCCAGGGGCTTTCCCTACACAAGCGGCGGACCGGCTTTGAGAACCACTGCTCTACACAGCATGTGGGCTTAGGCCAGTCTACAGAGGACACTACCTGGCCTGCTCACAGCATACATCCAGAGGAAGGGCTGGGCCTTCAGCTCCAAAAACATACACCTCTAGCATTTGAGCCAAAGGACACTCCTAGTAAGTTCCCATTCTCTCTAGACTTGCCAGTGGCTACAGGGTGACATCACTCACCAAAAGGCAGTAATGGGTGAAGAGTAGCAGCCAACCAGATGACGATGGGTTGTGGGGGGTGGGGGGAAGATGAGGAGGGAGGGCACCGGGCACATCCTTAGGCAGTTTTTGTACTTCTAATAATAATAGGTAAGGTGGGAGCTGGCTGGAACCCTGCTCTTTTATGTAGGAAACAAGAGGGCAAATATCCCATGCAGCAAATTACTGATGATTGATTCAGTGTTTAATACATAGCTCATATTCCTAGTCTGGCAGTCAGCATGATACACAGACTCCGTCAAAGACAATAGAGTGGTCTCTAAATTATTAAAGCTGATGATGTAATCCTAATTGGAAAGACAGACCTCTACAGAAGTTCGAAAAACGCCTAGAGCTTCTTGAATTTAGTACTTTGCTAATAGCTGAAAGAAATCGTAAAGCTGAGTATATTGTTGCCCAGAGGAAACGATGCAGAGAACATTATCATCTTAAAGATCACCAAGAGCGCAAGTCTGGATTTACTCAAGTATAACGCCATTTACTCCTGCTTTGTACAAGCTAAAGATCAGAATCAAGCCCAATTTCCTATCTGTAGGGATCTTTGCCCTCACATTCTGAAAACTGTCATTCTATGAATGTCTGAGAAGATTCACAGCAATTGTTAGACACTATAGGAAGTCAGTAGGATTATTACCACAGCACTAACGATCAGCAACCTAAATTTCCTTTATCAGTTTGGACAGGTATAAGGTTGCATATTATGAAGGATTTTTTAGAGGTGTCATTAAGCATCAGCAAATCTATCTGTTGATCGGAAGAGGCTAGAAAGGAAAGTGTGCACAAGATTTGGCAGCCACAATGCTATGTTTCTGCCAAGTTCATAGGAGCAAAACAGAAGAGTGTCTTCCATGGTTTTTATCTCACTCACATTTCTTCAGGGTGCGGTCAAGTGTTTTCAGTTTGTTTTAAAAGGTGAATATTGTTAACTTTCCTATTCCCAGGCAACCAGAACAGCACAGTTTGGGTGTAGCAGAAAGGGCCGTCTCTCAGGCGGTGCGGGGGCCTGGGGCAGAAGTGATGAATCCGTCACTTCCAGGATCAACTACACTGGCCAATCACACTGGCCCCCAAAGCGCAGGGCCCAGAGTGTTCGCCCTAATTCACCATAATGTAGGGACAGCTCTGGTAGCAGAAATACAGTTTCCAGAGATATAGTGTACAGTTCATGACTGGTATTACAAATTATTCAGCCTTTTTTCCCCCTAGTCCAAGCACATCTTTGCAGATAAAACTTCTGATTGGCATTGCACACGGCTGTGCTGAATGCTTTGGCAGCAGGTAAGGAGAATAATGATCTCTGTAACTGAGAATTAGATTGTCTGGCTGAGGCTGGATTAACTACAATGCAGCCCCCATCTGGCATGAGGCTATGACCCCAGCTATACTGGTCCTAACCCAGCAACCAGGCTGCAGCAAATGGCCACAGGGCCCTGCTGCGAATGCCACATTTCATATTCACTGAATACTCATAGATGGTGAGGGAGTGGCACTCACCTAAGCCAGAGGTGAATTTGGCCCGAAAGAAGCAGAACACCTGTGTGCTCAAAGCAACTGTTACTGCAGAAAAAAATTAACAGGACAATGTTAATAATAGAATCAAAGTGTCCTTGGTAATGCCAGTAATCTTAAAAATGTTCCAGATCAGTCAGCTCTCACGTGGCTGTGTGAAAGGGGAGCTGCACACCAAAGGCAGAGCATGGAGAAAATGGAAATGAGTTCCTTGTAGTAAGTGCTGAAGTGCACAAGACTCAACTAAATTGACAGCCCTGGCATTCCTTTCCAGTCAGTAAGAGTTCCCAGCTGAGGTGGCTCTGACGTTTTGGTCTAAGGAAATAAAACAATCTGTCTATACTGCCTTTCTGTGGGCATGCCTGGAACATATCAAAGGAATGCCACAGGGGGAAGGCTCACAAATCTGAATGGGCTGTACCTGCCACCTGTGTGAGGAGGGAATTGGCAAAAACCTTTTAATGAAACATTTATTTTTTCTGGCTATTAAAAAAAAGTGAAACAGTGGCTCTGGTTCTTCCCTACAATCTGGCTGCTTCACATCACTCCGGCTTAACAGGTTACCTGCCCCCAGTGGGACAGAATCAGAGTAGCGGCTCTATTGCCTGCCGACTCCTGCCCAAGCTCAAGGAGTGTGGCCAGGTAAAAAGATGAATGAGTGGAGTGCTGTTGTGTTCTGGTGATCCCTGGATGTCCTGGGTGTAACCTAGAGCAGCCCTGAGGCTACTCCAAGTTGTGCAATGGGCCAAGCCTGTCACTAGTCAGCCCCAGGGCCACAAAATTAATATAAAACTGCCTTTGTCCCTCCCAGTCCTGGAATCAGCACAGCTCAGGAAGACACAGGAAATCTGGGCCATGGTTTCTGCACCCTCAGGAGCTCTGGCATTAGCAGGTGCAATTACCATTAGCATTAATAGGTGTTGCAGCAGCTCGCCCCAGAGCTGTATTTGCCTTCCTGGTGTCACCAACCAAGAATCGCCATGACAGCCACAATTGACAGTGTCAGGGACTTTAACCCAGACTGCAAAGTTCGTTGTTTGACCGCAAGAGAGACAGGCAACACCAGCAAGGTCCGATCAAAAGCTTTTTATTGACAAGTGCACGCATTAATAGAGAGCAGCTTGTTTTTTGAGAGAACTAGCCTGCTTTTTACCTTTTAGTATAAGCCTATATAGACAGTTTTGTCGCGTCATAAATTATTTACTTGAGCAACCCACCCCCTTTATTTTACAACTAGAAACTAGACACCTTTAGTATACTTGCATGCCTAAAGTTAGAAATGTAGGGGAGTTAAAAACAAACAAAGAACAAAACCAGGGAGTGTAAACTAGGAGGCTGGGAAGCTAGAGTTTTTATTAATTTTTTAAAGGGGCTGTTTTTAACACAGCACATTTGGTGCTGTGCCAGGAATGCAGCTTTTTTTTTATTTTACTTTTTTTAGCGCTTCGTGAGACATGCTGCTTTTTAGTTCTTTTTTACTCAGGGATTACACACAAACCTTTGTTAGCCTGACTTTGGTCAGGTTGGCATACCTGGTTTTGTCTGCTATATCTTTATTCAGGCCTAACAACAGGCAGTCACAACCAACAGCAGCTAATGATTGTTGGTGTCTCCCCTTGGGTTTCCTTCCTCTCCCCTTTGTGATTGCTGTGCGGCCTTCTCTACCTCCCATAAGTCACACCTCTGTACACTGAATTTAATTCCTCACTTCATTTCTAGAATGTCCCATCTTGGTTCGGTCCATGTAGTTCCTATAAGGGGGGTGATGATCAACTGCCAAAGTTTGGTAAAGCAAAAGCGCCTTGGAAATGGTAACCTATAATTTCACTGGGTTTTCCATGGAAAGTGGAGTCGTTGTAGGGTCACTGGTATACTGGTCTTGGAGTAGATCTCTGGCTTCCTGGTTAAATGATGATGATGGTTTCTCTAGTGCCCCACAATGTGCTCGGCGCTTTACAAATGTATCAAAAATCTCTAGTAAGGTCCCAACCCAAAGAGCTTACAATGGCCACAGGCAACACGCAGACACATTGGTGGGCAAAGGGTGGGACTTCCTTTCTTTAAATAACCAAGAGAAGATGCTGTCTGAAGCACTGTGAGAAGAGGACCAAAGAGAGGTTGTGCTGCCTATAGGATGAGGAGGCTATTCCAGGTGTATGAGGCACCATGGAAAGAGGGACAGAGGTATGGCTGTCTGTCTAAACAGCCCCCAGCGCAGTAGCTTCTGAGCCACTCACAATCATTAACCGATCTGCCCAAACCCCTGGGAGGGAGGGAAGTGCTAATATCCTCGTTATACAATGGGGAGCTACGGCTCAGTGTAGATTAAGCAATACTCCAGCTGAGGCCTCACCAATGTCCAAAATGCTGTTGGCCTTCTTGGCAACAAGGGCACACTGTCGACTCATATCCAGCTTCTCGTCCACGGTAACCCCTAGGCCCTTTTCTGCAGAAGTGCTGCCTAGCCATTCTGTCCCTAGTCTGGAACAGTGCATGGGATTCTTCTGTCCTAAGTGCAGAACCAAACTGCTTTGTCGGGAGGGAAATATGTTTGTTTCTTTTGGCAAGGAACTGCACTAAGCATTTGAATAGCATCTAATGCCCATACTGATGTGAGACTCCAAATTGCACTGCTACTCGTTTTCTGCTAGATAGAAAAACAAACAGCTGAGAGAACTCTCAGTGGAGCTACCCATCTGTCCCTTCAGCTGTCCTCCCAAAACTCAGAGTGCAGAAGTACTTACGTTTAAAGAGTTTTCCTGCTATTTTATCATCTTAGTCTCACAAATAAAAACATTTTAATTACACAGATTTGATGTAAAGACTTGTTCTTTATCCATTATTACTGGCATACTGCCAACTTTTACATATGCAGATGAGCTATATCTCAATCTTTGCAAATGCAAATATTCTATTGTCAGAAGTGCCATTTTTTATTTTTGTCTGGAACAGTCCAGGTGTGTGTGTGTGTGCGTGTGTGACTATATAATGGTTATCATTTTGTTTTCTGTGTCCTACTTCTTTAAATATCTAGGAATCAGCTGCCATTTTATGAAGCAAAGTTGCTACATCAGTCCACAGCAGCACCTCACAGTGTGGTCTCTCCTGGAAACTGCTTTTGTTGTTCCTGGTCTGTTTTCATTAAGTTAAAATAGAAGTTCTTCACACTAAGAAGTAAATGAGGTCACTGTTTATGCATGGAAAATTTGTGATACGGACAACTTTCTTTTAATCAGTGTTGGCAGGTTTACAAAGTTATAAAATAATCCAAAATTCATTCAGAAAGTCAAAGGATTTTTTATAAAATAAAGGAAATATTTTCTAACATATTTTTTGTAAAACAATCTCAGGCTTCAGAAAGAATATTAAAAATTGATAAAATAATTTAAGCAATTGATTTTGTCTACATTATCCTCACTGGATCCCACTCAAACCAAAATGACTGGGTTCAAAACATTCTCATGAAAGTCAGTTGAACCCTATGATTGACATCACAAAGTATTTTGAAATGATTGTAACTTTATATGTTAAAATACTCTAATGATCAGCATTAAGAAAATGTCCCAGTTCCCAATTGTCACAAAACTGTTCAAGGATGTTGCAGATGTTTGTCTGGGAACTGTCTTGTCCAAAAGGTAGATGGAGACGGGGAACCAGGCTTTCTTGGGTTACGGTTGGAAGTTTAGACAAAGAGCTTTTCACTGAGATTTTGTGCACCACCGATAGTCCCATATCACTTCATATTTCAGACTCCTTCTTCTTCTTCAAAACAGCTGGATGGATGACTAAATCTTCTGGAGAAGATGTTTTCGTTGCAGCATTTTACTTGGAGAAATATATAGCTGTTCCTGTGATGGAAAGAGATCTGCTAGGCCAGCAAGAATGAGAGGACTTCATCATGCCACTTTGCTTCAGATGACACAATGTTTGGGGTGCATGCAGAGCCATTAAGAACATAAGAACAGCCATACTGGGTCAGATCAAAGGTCCATCTAGCCCAGTATCCTCTCTTCCAACAGTGGCCAATGCCAGGTGCTTCAGAGGGAATGAACAGAACAGGAAATCATCAAATGATCCATCCCCTTTCGCCTGTTTTGAGCTTCTGGCAAACAGAGGCTAGGAACACCATCCCTGCCCATCCTGGCTAATAGCCATTAATGGACCTATCCTCCATGAACTTATCTAGTTCTTTTTTGAACCCTGTTATAGTCTTGGCCTTCATAATACCTCTGGTGAGGAGTTCCACAGGTTGACTGTGCATTGTATAAAAACATACTTCCTTTTGTTTGTTTTAAACCTGCTGCCTATTAATTTCATTTGGTGGATGCTAGTTCTCGTGTTATGAGAAGTAGTAAATAACACTTCCTTATTTACTTTCTCCACACAAATCATGATTTTATAGACCTCTATCATATCTCCCCTTAGCCATCTCTTTTCCAAGCTGAAAAGTCCCGGTTTTATTAATCTCTCCTCACATGGAAGCCGTTCCATACCCTAATTCATTTTTACTGCCCTTTTCTGAACCTTTTCCAACTCCAATAGACATTTTCTAAGATGGGGCAACCACATCTGCACACAGTATTCAAGGTGTGGGCACACCATGGATTTATATAGAGGCAATATGATATTTTCTGTCTTCTTATCTATCTCTTTCTTACTGATTCCCAACATCCTGTTCGCTATTTTGACTGCCACTGCACATTGAGTGGATGTTTTCAGAGAACTACCCACAATGACTCCAAGATCTCTTTCTTGAGTGGTAACAGCTAATTTAGACCCTATTGTTGTGTGACAAGCATCCACTCTCTAGGCTTTCACCTCTTGCTTCTAAACACATGTAACCCTTCTGCCACTCTGAATTGGCAGCAACAAGGGCCGGGTTCAGTATCCAGGGGTTCCGTTTCAATAACAC